>NW_025969597.1:0-14467 GCF_021869965.1 Rhincodon typus | reverse complement strand
TCCCTCTGTAACCTGCAACATCCTTCCGCACTATCCACAACTCCACCAACTTTGGTGTCATCCGCAAATTTACTAACCCATCCTTCTACACCCTCATCCAGGTCATCTGGATGACAAACAGCAGTGGCCTCAAATCTAGCGGTACGCCACTAGTAACTGAACTCCAGGATGAACATTTCCCATCAACCACCACCCTCTGTCTTCTTACAGCTAGCCAATTTCTGATCCAGACTGCTAAATCACCCTCAATCCCATGCCTCCGTATTTTCTGCAATAGCCTACCATGGGGAACCTCAACAAACGCTTTACTGATATCCATATACACCACATCAATCGCTTTACCCTCATCCACCTGTTTGGTCACCTTCTCAAAGAACTCAATAAGGTTTGTGAGGCACGACCTACCCTTCACAAAACTGTGTTAACTATCCCTAATCAAATTATTCTTTTCTAGATGATTATAAATCCTATCTCTTACAATCCTTTCCAACACTTTACCCACAACCGAAGTAAGGCTCACTGGTCTATAATTACCAGGGTTGTCTCTACTCTCCTTCTTGAACAAGGGGACAACATTTGCTATCCTCCAGTCTTCTGGCACTATTCCTGTAGACAATGACGACATAAAGATCAAAGCCAAAGGCTCTGCAATCTCCTCTCTAGCTTCCCAGAGAATCCTAGGATAAATCCCATCCGGCCAAGGGGACTTATCTATTTTCACACTTTCCAGAATTGCTAACACCTCCTCCTTATGAACCTCAATCCCGTCTAGTCTAATAGCCTGTATCTCAGTATTCTCCTCGACAACATTGTCTTTTTCCTGTGTGAATACTGATGAAAAATATTCATTTAGCACCTCTCCTATCTGTTCGGACTCCTCGCACAACTTCCCACTACTGTCCTTGACTGGCCCTAATCTTACTCTAGTCATTCTTTTATTCCTGACATACCTATAGAAAGCTTTAGGGTTTTCCTTGATCCTACCTAGATGAAAGGTAGTCTGGAGGTTTCACAATTCTTTCAGAATGTGTTGTATTTGGATTTGGAAGATTGGTAGGCTTTTAGCTTGAGGATTGTTGAGCCAGCTTCAGTTCTTGACACTGTGTGACCTGAAAAGCGTCTCTTTATTGGAAGAGCTTTTATTATTTTGAAGTCCTTTGTGGAAGACATTAATCTTGTTAAACCAGGCAGTCAGTCAGACATTTAAATGCCTGGTACTGGCCCCATGACAACATTGAGGAAACTTTTAGTCTCATGAATCTCCAACAAAGATGATGGTTATTCGGTTCATCAAAGTATTTCTTTTATGGTATTCTGGATTTCTGCCTCCAGCACAATCGACACAGCTTTATCGAAAGTCAGACCTTCTTCATATATAAATCTGACAAAGAATTATCAATAATTCTAACAACTGTCTTTTATCTGTGATCTACAGAGATCCTTAAATAACTTATTTATAAGGTCTTACAAGCTAAAATCTTCTGTTAAATCAGGCTCTTTCAAGTATTTTATTTGTTCTCATAATAAAATAATTATCAAAAGTTAATAAAAGTTCTTCTAAAGTATCTGTATTCAATGAAGTTTAGAAGGATGAAGGGAGATTTCATTGAAACTTATGGAATACTGTGAGGCCTGGATAGAGTGGACATGGGAAAGGTGATTCCAATCATACAACAGACACTGGGACCCAGGGTACAGCCTTAAAGTGACCCTTCAGAACTGAGATGAGAAAGAATTTCTCCAGGCAGAGGATGGTTAATCTGTGAAACTCATTGCCACAGAAGGCTGTGGAGACCAAGTCACTGAGTGTATTTAAGACAATGATAGATAGATTCATGGTT
This sequence comes from Rhincodon typus, assembly GCF_021869965.1. Taxonomy (NCBI): domain Eukaryota; kingdom Metazoa; phylum Chordata; class Chondrichthyes; order Orectolobiformes; family Rhincodontidae; genus Rhincodon; species Rhincodon typus. The sequence continues at coordinate 12,626 of NW_025969597.1, read as the reverse complement.
AGTAAGGGGATCAAATGAGAATATGGAGGCATTAAATAAGATGCAGACATGGTTCATGAGAATTGCTCCAGGAGTGAAGAGCCTCAGCTGGGGCTGTTCTCCTTGTAGAGGATTAGGAGGTAATTTGAGAGAAGTGTTCAAAATTATGGGCAAATTAGATTGTGTGAAACTGCTCTCATTGACCATAAGGTCAAGAACTAGTGGACACCAATTTAAGATGATTCACAAAAGAAGCAACGGTGACATGAGGAAGACTTTTTTTACAGGAAAAGTACTTGGGTTCCAGAATGTACACCTGAGAGTATGGTAGAGGTTGATTCAATCGTGGTTTTCAAAAGAGAAATGCACAAATATCTGAAGATAAAAAACTTGCAGGGCTATGGGTGAAAGTGTATGGCGGGGAAGTGGGGCATAGGTAGACTAGTTGAGTTCCTGTGCAGAGAGTTGGCAAAGGCATGATGGACTGAATGGCTTCCTTTTGCGCTGTAACTGTTCTATAATTCTTTACTTAACTGATAGCATTAAAAAACTAATGATCAGAAAATTTCAACCTTTCTTTTTAGGTGAAATGATAATATTCATTAACTATTCCTAGCCTTCCTAAGAGCATTAAGAATCATCACAAATTGTGGGACTGGGTCACATGAGGCGAGATAAGGATTCCTTTCCTGAAGGATATTCTCAAATTATTTGGGTTTTTATAACAATCTGACAGCTTTCATGGACTTTTTTGATGTCAGCTCACAAATTACCAGATTTATTGAACTCAGTTGGTGAAGTATCCATGGTGGGAATTGAACTCTCAAGCCATCTCAGTTTACAAAAATTATGAATGCAGAATGACATCTGTTTATTACTCTCTGTATTTTAGAAGCAATAGACCTATTGTGTAGGTTTCTGGAATTTGTTGTATCACCTTTGCCATTGTTTATAAATTATTAACAAACTTGTTCTGTATTTCATAGCCTAAATAGCATGGTCAGATAAGAGTGCTTATTGTAATGCTTCCTGAAACCAAGAAGGCTACATGAAGAGATGTCATATTTCCAATGAAACAATGTTTCTAATCAACGTCTGGCTTACAATGTTATAACACAAAGTAGGTGAACTCCAATTCATAGGATGTTAGGAATGATTATGGAAGTAGTCTTTGAACTACACCAGAATAAGCTTATTAAGCCAAAACTAAAGACATAATAAATGCTTTCAAAAATCTAACTAAAATGATATTCTCAAAGAATCACAGGATCTCTACAGTGCAAATAGACTGACCCTCCGAAGAGCACTCCACCCAGACCCACCCCTCCAACCTAACCCTGCAACCCCACATTTCCCCTGGCTAATCCACCTCAGCTGCACATCCCTGAACACTATGGGCAATTTAGCATGGCCAATCCACCTAACCTATGCATCTTTGCGCTGTGGGAGGAAACCAGAACACCTGCAGGAAACCCACACACGGGGAGAACATGCAAACGCCACACAAATGGTCACTCTAGGCTGGAATCGAACCTGGGTCCCTGGCGCTGTAAGGCAACAGTGCTAACCGCTGTGTAAAGATTTAGACTATGTCAGGGAATATGTTCCCAAATTTTCTAATCTTGTTAGTGATTAACGATTAAGACAATCCGTAACAATCCATCAATTAGTTCAATAAACTGCTTGCCGAAACTTGTCAGCAGTGAATTTATCACAAGAGAATAATTTCATTAATGGCAAATTGAGAATGTTGTATGTAATAGCTCAAAACTTGGGATGCTCTCAAAGATAATGGGCTGGATATAAGTGTGGAAGTGAAAAGGAAATGAGGGCAGGGTAGTTCTCTTGAGAAATTTTGGTTACTTTCAGGTCTTCCTGAACTTAATGGCAAGCGATGTTTAGCATTTTATTTTTATGTTTCCGTTTTCCCAACAGTTTGTAAAGCTGATCATCAATTAGGGGGAGCTAGTCTTTGACACTAAGCCTCATCCAGAGGGTGGAGGGAAGGAAGGATTGTAAGCCTTGGGTCAATTTAAAATGTTGATAGTGGAGGTGATTGGAGGCACTTGAGAGAGTGGGGGTGAAAGAAGATTGAAGGCCGGGTGGAGGTTTGTGTTCAGGTGATGGGAAGACTTGAATTGTCAGTAAATAATGGCAAGATCTGGAAGGGATTTTTGATTGTATCCAGGACAGCTTTGTGTTAGTGATTTAGTGTACAGATGTAATTTAAGCAACAGTGACTTTTGCATGCGTTTATCTGATTGGGTTGCATTCTTCAAACATTAGTAAGAGTCAGAGTGTTCAGGGAATTGTGAATATCCTGGCCAATAATGTATGCTTGTACACTACCTTCATCACCCATCACCTCCTCCAATTGAAAATACAAGATTCTGTGCTTTGCACCCTCCAGCAGGTGCAACCTCACGGCAGCACAATATGGTGCAGAGTGGAAATCAAGATATTCACATATAGTGAAATATCATCCAGATTTGTCTCAGCACTTAAAGCATGTCTTTATAAAGAAGATATAAAAGTTTGAATACACAGACGAGCAGATTCAAGAATAGCTTCTTCCCAGCTGTTATCAGACTTTTGAATGCACCTCTCAAATGTTAATGTTGAGCTCTCTCTTTCTCTCTTCCAGCACCTTCTCTGCGGCTGTAATACTGTCTTCTGCTCTCTGTTCTGCTACCTGATGCACTTTGTATGGTACAATCTGCCCACAGAACACGCAAAACAACACTTTTCACTGTATCTTGGTGCATGTGACAACAAATCAAATTAAATCAAACAATGACTTGTTCAATGATACATCCAGTGCCATGTACATGCATTGTCGAGCTCCTAGATTTTGTTCCTCAGGTTTCTGAGAGGTGTAATGAGCCATCTTTTTAGTCAGTATCCCTAGTCAGTTGATAGTTTCCCAGTGCGAAGATGAAAGAGAGTGTGGACTGTCACAGGATGAAACCAAGCTAGGTTTCTCTCAGAGAATCTTACACACCCTTGCAAAAAGATCCTTCTGTGGTTGCTCACCAGCTGTAAATTGGTGGTTTGGAAATCCTTGCAGCCAATGAGCTTTCCTGAGTGAACTATGGATCAATGGGTACCTTCATTGATGCACATATGCAGTCAATGACATTCTGCAATTGTGGGAAGACAGCCAGAGCTCCAAGCCTGAGTACCTGCTCATTCTAACTGGTGCCATTACTGGTAATGTTCACATATTTGCCAGCACTGCAAGCAACTCACCTGCCATACGCACTACCAATGACAGGATCCTGCAAATATCTTCCACACAGCAAAGAATCCAAAGCTGAAAAAGTTAGTGATAACATGAACAGAAATGGGCAAAACATGGCCACAAGGTCAAAGGTGATAGCAGGCTTCAAACGTTTGAGACATCTCGTGTGATTTCCTTAGCCTCCTAATATCCTGATATTCTGACATAATAAGGAAGTTTATCCTCTGCCTGTGAACTCTGAGTACCAGGAATGGATCTCTGTGAGCTGCTACTCTCAGCTGATCCTCTATGTCCAATGTAATTGCAGGTTTGTATTGGCGGGCCCCTTAACTCAGACTTCTCTCCACAGATGCTAGCAGACCTACTGAGCCCTTTCCAGCCTTTGTTGCTTTTGTTCCTGCGCATTATAGTCCAGCCCAGTATGTCAGCAATTGTATAATAAATCCGTCAACCACCGGCTTTGTTGCATAACTGCAAAACTCCATTGGAAATACTGTAAAGGGTAAAAGATTAAAATGCATTTTTCGCTTTCTTGCAAATATGTCATCTGCACTCATCAGGAGTAAATTGGAATGCCAGCAGTTTTGTTTTTGCCTCCAGCATTTGGTCTCACAGGTTATATGTTGACATAGGATGTAGAGGACTGATGAAGGCACAAGGCAGCAGTTGAATATTTCAATCTGTACAGGGATCCTGTTCCAGAATCAATATTTACAGAACATTGTTTAAAGACAAACCTTTCCAGAAAGCAGAAAGGATGAATTTGACAGCATGAGAGAACACTTTGCTTGTTTTAATACATGTATCTGTACTTAAATAGATATAGCATCTATTGGTATTATTACAGTCCCAGCACTGTAGCTGTGTATTACTGATTTTAAAATATGCTATGGTAATATGATAGTAATGAGTAATACTGATTTGATAACTAATTACTGATTGAGTCTGATCTGTAGATACCAGTTGCTTCATTGTGTCTATAGGCAAAAATGCACATGTTTGCAGGGATTACAAAGGATTTCATCAGATCCCTTAGATAAGGAAAGCCATTCAGCATGTGTATCTATGGCAATAACAACAACAAAACCTTGCTTTTATATAGGCCCTGAAAATGGATGAACAGATCACAGTTAATCTGTACTTGCTGCTTTGCATGCTTGCAGCACACAAGCATCCTACAGCCTGCTAATTAAAAGACAGCAGCCAAAACCAAGTGCATTGAACATCTGAGTAGGGAACACAAAATCATTGGAGGCTAGCACCAGTTAAAACTGCTTTGCACTGAAGACCAACTGGCACCTCTTAAACAGAAGGAGCATTGTGGATGGAACTGTGGATAGAAGTTGTTCCAAAAGTGGTTTTGCCATGGGGAACACTAAATAATGATACAAAAGGACAGAGGGCGGATTCTGAAATGTTCTGACTCTGCACAATATGGGAAGGAAGTGCAGGAGGTGGACAGATAGAGAGATGTTGTCTATCCATAGTGGTCCCAGACAAAGTTTGGAAGGACAGTGACGGAGGCAGCTGTGGAGGTCAAAGCCAGGATTCCAGCATGGAAGCAATGCAGTGAAAAAGTTTGATAACTTCACACAAATTGTCAAGGTAACTGAATTAATTTTCAAATGACATTCTACCAATTGAACCACTAACCTCACACTGCACATTACAACATCAGACGGTCATTGTCATCATTGGAGCTTTCACAGCCGGGGCTGGAGGCTGACACAAGTCAAGTTGAAGTATCCTCAAACATTCGACTCCTAACATCCCACTTATCACATCTTGCAATCTCTTCTGACTTACAAATTATAACAGTGTACGTACGCACCTCTTAGTTTCCCCAATCCCTCACCATGACCTTATTCTTGTAGTTTCATCCTTTCTCCAAATAATTACAATCGTACAAAAGAAACCATAGAAGAGCAAACTGTGGAAGAGCTGTGTAAGAATAAAAATACCATGAATATTCTTCTTCTCTTGGCTACAGTCTCAGCTATTGACATTGAATGTGCTTTAGAGGATGTCATGGATGTGGGATCTCCATATGATGGGACACTGGGCTCAACTGACATGCATTCAGGTCAGGGGTCAAGAGCAGTGCAAGAGTCAACTTACAGGAGGTCCAATTCACACAGGCTCCTGCCGTAGGGAACTCAAACAAAGTCATTGCTGGGGTAACATAGAGTGGAGGCTGAAAGGAATGCACAATGAACTGCTTGATGTATTGATTTGTCTGCTGGAACATTTGTGTTCAATGTCATGAAGTTTCCAGCATCAATGTGGTCCCCAGGATTCACACAGAACTCTGTGTCGATTCTTCTTAATGTAAAATTGATGGCTAACACCATGTTGCTTACTTAACCATAATGATCTCTTAGCCAATGACTCAGTTTCCATTGAGTATTGGCAGAAGCTAGTAGTTCCAATGTCTGGGTGCTATAAGACCATAAGATTGTAAGGCCATAAGAAATAGGAACAGGAATAGGCTGTTTGACCCCTTGAGCCTGCTTCACAATTCAATAGGATCATGGCTAATCTGACATTCCTCATGCCCACTTCCTCGCTCATTCTCCTTGATTCCCCTACTGATCAAGAATCTTTCTATGTCAGCATTTCAATAAACACAAGGACTCTACAGCTCTCTGTGGCGAGATATTCTGAAGACTCACAACCCCCTGAGACAAGAAACTCTTCCTCATCTTAGTTTTTAATTGGCATCTCTTTTCCCTCTGGCTGCAGACTCTCCCATGAGGAGAAACGTCCTCTCAGCTTTTACCCTGTCCATCCCTTTAAGAATCTGATACATTTCAATGAGATCACATCTCGTTTTTCTAAACTCCAACGAGTAGAGTGCCAACCTGTTTAATCTTTACTCATAAAATAATCCCTTTGTATTAGTGAACCTAGGATGTTGCTGTGGAAACTCAGGCTGAGGTTACGTAATCTCTACATGTTATCCAAACACAACATGCTGTCATGTAGACTCAGACAGCTGCCATCATGGTTGCAAATACCAGAGTTAAAGGGGTTTCTCCCAAAATAATTGATAGGATTGCTGAGCTTTGACTCTGAGGAGGTGCCCATGGTTCTGTACAGCATGAACTTATTGTCCTCTCTTAGGGTGACAGAGTTATATTCCCGCCATCGCCACTCCTCAAGTACCCTTGCTGCTACCTGTCAGCCAGCCAGCACTACCAGTGACCATACCGAAATGCTGCAGTCCACATTTTCACCGGTCTGAGCTGTTCGACGTCATTTGCAATTGCCTTCAGCCAAAGTCAGCATCCTTCCATCAGCCATACTGCAGACATTCAGGTAGCTTTGGAGAGAATTAGAATTAGGTTTATTGTCACATATACTCACAAAGTTGCCATTTGCAGCGCCATCTGAGGTACCAAGGTACCTAGGTACAGATTCTTAGGAATAAATTAGAGAAATAGAGAAATAAAAAGTCCAGCATTACAGACCTGTGTGCCATCTTAGCTACAAAAGGTATCTAGGTACAAAATCTTAGGAATAAATTGGAAGATGAAATAAATTGAAGAATTACAGACCTTCCAAGCAGATATGATGGAGCAGGCAAGTCAGCGTTGGCCTTGAGTCCATGCCAGGCCTTGCCACCAGTCTGTGCTGTGCTTCCCCTCCAGTCTGCATTGGGCCTCAACTCCAGTCTGCACTGGGATGTCACCTTGAGGCTCTCGAAGCCGGGAATCCATAATGGCTGGACAGGCGGTGAGAGGAAAGAATAAAAAAAAACAAAAAAAGAAAAGTAATGGACAGAGCAGACGAGCTCTGGCTCAGGAGTCCTACTCTGCCACCATCTTGGAGAGCAGTGGATAGGAGCAATACAGCACAAGCAAAGTCAAATGAAAGATGACATCGACTTGATGTGGAATATTTATTTTGTGGGGCTATATTTTTTACATTATGGCCAATCAGATTCTGTTAAGGTGAATGAAAGTTATTTGGCTGCTAGTTAATGGGGATTGGGGACTGCAGTTCCTCCTACTTCTGCCGGTGAGTCAATGATGGACTGTTTATTCAAAAGGAGGCTGTGCCTCCTCCCTGTGTTTGCCTCCTAGGCAGTGGGAGGGTTTAGAGGTAGAGACTATAAACAAAACAGAGGGCAGTGTTCATGTTCTGAAATTGTTGAACTCAATGTTGAGTCCTGAAAAGAACAAACGAACAAAAGAGAAGTACAACATAGGAACAGGCCCTTCGGCCCTCCAAGCCTGTGCCGATCATCATGTCCTGACTAAATTAAAAATCAAACCTTCTGCCCTTATTTGGTCCATATCCCTCTATTCCCTCCCTATTCATGTAACCAACCAGATGCCTCTTAAATGTCGCCAACATGCCTGCTTCCACCACCTCCTCTGGCAGTGCATTCCAGGCTCTTATTCATTCTCTGCATGAAAAACTTTCCTCACACATCACTCTTGAACCTATGCTCCCTTGTAATTGAAACTTCAACCCTGGGGAAAAGCCTCTGACTATCCACCCTATCTCTACCTCTCTTCATTTTTGACCTATCAGGCCTCTTTTCAGCCACCGTCTTTCCAGTGAAAACAATCCTAGTCTTTTTAACCTTCCCTCATAGTCAATGCCCTAGAGACCGGGCAACATCCTGGTGAACCTTCTCTGCACTCTCTCCAAAGCTTCCATGTCCTTCTGGTAATGTGGCGACCAAAACTGCACACAATACTCCAAATTGAGCCTCACAAGGGTTTTATATAGCTGCAACACGGTTTGCCAACTCTTGTACTCCATGCTCCAGCCAATGAAGGCAAATATACCATATGCTTCTTAATCACTTTGGCCACCAGTGTTGCCACTTTTAGGGAACTGTGGACCTGCACACCTGGATCTATTTGCATGTTAAAGTTCCTTAGGGTTCCGCCATTTACAGTATATTTCATACCCAAATTTGATCCTCCAAAATGCATCACTTCATGTTTGTCTGGATTAAACTCCATCTGCCATTTCTGTGCCCAAGTTGCCAATCTATCTATACCCTGTTGTATCCTTTCACAATCATTGGCACTATCAGCAACTCCACTAATCTTTGTGTCATCTGCAAACTTACTAATCAGACCACCCACATTTTCCTCCAGATCACTTATATATACTATAAACAACAGAGGGCCTCAGACTGATCCCTGTGGAACTCCACTTATTACTGGTCTCCATTCTGAAAAACACCACTCCACCCCTACCCTCTGTCTTCTATGACCAAGCCAGTTTTGAATCCATCTAGCCAGCCCAACCCGAATCGCATGCGATTTTAGTTTTTGTAACAATGAAGGCTGTACTGTGTCTAAATGAAAAATGCGGTGCTGGTCTTCCAGTTTGTCTTGGGCTTTGCTATAACACTGCAGCAGGCCTAGGATGGAAATGGCAGCATGTGACCCAGAGGGTGTATCGAAATGGCAAATAACTGGAAGCTCCGGGCCATCCTTACACCCAGAGTAGGGGTGTTCCACAAAGCAGTCGTCCACTCTGTGTTTGGTCTCGCCAGTGTAATGGAGACTGCACTGTGAGCAGAGAACGTAATAGGCTTTTATAAGCAATTTATTTGTCTTTTTGTACTATGTAAGAATAAACCACAAACTTAGCAACTCAGTAAAAATCATTCACTCACCTGCAAGTAGTTGATATATTTTTCAAATAGGGCCGGGAGATCCTTCCTATTGCTAAGTGAGTGTTCAGTGGTGCAAGGTTCAGAGAGGGAGCTAGCTGGAGCAAGCAGGTCCCAAATGGCAGCAAATCAGATTGCGACATTATGACCTGCTTATGCTGTATACTTTTGGTGGATACAAATTAATGTTTCTAAAAAATATTATTTCTGGTTTGAGCATGTTTGATGCTTCCACATAATAAATAAATGCCGTTTTGGAGGCAAAACGGCACTTGTCGTGCTGAAAAATCAAATGCGAGATAATCAAGTATAGCAATTGTAGAACCTTTAATGTCGTAAAATGCTCAAGAAACTCCACAGGAATGTTTTCAAACTAAGTAAGAAGACATGAGGATAGATACTCACAACTTCGCCTCCAAGACACCATCCTGAGTTGGATTGTATCGCCGTTCCTTCACTGTCACTGGGTCAAATTCCTTGAACTCGCGTCTTGGCAGAATTGTGGATGAACCTACACTCCGAGGATTACACCGGTTCAAGTAGACAGCTCACTGCCCCCTTCCACAGGGCAATTAGGGATGGTCAATAAATGCTGGCCCAGCCAGAGATGCCCACATCCCATGTATAAATAAAATAACTTGGTCAAAATGTTATGATACACCTTTAAGGAGAAAAGAGGTGGAAAGATGAAGAGATTTAAGGAGCAAGGATCCTGGGCAGTTGATCCTGTAGAATGTGGGAGGTAAGGGTCACCACTAGTGTCCCCACTGACTTCATCTGCGGGAAGTGCACCCAACTCCAGCTCCTCGGAAACCGCGTTAGGTAACTGGAGCTGGAGCTGGATGAACTTCGGATCATTCGGGAGGCTGAGGGGGTAATTGAGAGGAGTAACAGGGAGGTAGTCACACCTCAGGGACAGGAAAAAGTAGATGGGTTACAGTCAGGGGACGGAAAGGGAACAGGCAGACAGTGCAGGGATCCCCTGTGGCCTACCCCCTCAAAAACAAGTATACCGACTGTCGGGGGGGATGACTTACCAGGGGTAAGCCATGGGGTACAGGTGTCTGGCACAGAGTCTGTCCCTGTTGCTCAGAAGGGAAGGGGGAGAGGAGAAGAGCATTAGTCATTGGGGACTCCACAGTGAGGGGGACAGATAGGAGATTCTGTGGGAACGAGAGAGACTCGCGGTTGGTGTGTTGCCTCGCAGGTGCCAGGGTCAGTGATGTCTCGGATCGTGTTTTCGGGATCCTTAAGGGGGAGGGGGAACCAGCCCCAAGTCGTGGTCCACATAGGCACCAACGACATAGGTAGGAAAAGGGATGGGGACGTAAGGCAGAAATTCAAGGAGCTAGGGTGGAAGCTTAGAGCTAGAACAAACAGAGTTGTTATCTCTAGTTTGTTACCCGTGCCACGTGCTAGCGAGGCAAGGAATAGGGAGAGAGAGCAGTTGAACACGTGGCTACAGGGATGGTGCAGGAGGGAGGGGTTCAGAACCTGGATAATTGGGGCTCATTCTGGGGTAGGTGGGACCTGTACAAATGGGATGGTCTACACCTGAACCAGAGGGGTACCAATATCCTGGGGGGGAAATTTGCTAATGCTGTTCAGGAGGGTTTAAACTAATTCAGCAGGGGGATGGGAACCTGAATTGTAGCTCCAGTGTACAGGAGGTTGAGAGTAGTGAGGTCATAAATAAGGTTTCAAGGTCGCAGGAGTGTACCGACAGGCAGGAAGGTGATTTGAAGTGTGTCTACTTCAATGCCAAGAGCATCCGGAATAAGGTGGGTGAACTTGCAGCATGGGTTGGTACTTGGGACTTCGATGTTGTGGCCATTTCGGAGACATGGATAGAGCAGGGACAGGAATGGTTGTTGCAGGTTCCGGGGTTTAGATGTTTCAGTAAGGTCAGGGAAGGTGGTCAAAGAGGGGGAGGTGTGGCATTGTTAGTCAAGGACAGTATTACGGTGGCAGAAAGGACGTTTGATGAGGACTCGTCTACTGAGGTAGTATGGGCTGAGGTTAGAAACAGGAAAGGAGAGGTCACCCTGTTGGGAGTTTTCGAGAGGCCTCCGAAAAGTTCCAGAGATGTAGAGGAAAGGATTGCAAAGATGATTCTGGACAGGAGCGAAAGTAACAGGGTAGTTGTTATGGGGGACTTTAACTTTCCAAATATTAACTGGAAACGCTATAGTTCAAGCACTTTAGATGGGTCAGTTTTTGTCCAATGTGTGCAGGAGGGTTTCCTGACACAGTATGTAGATAGGCCAACAAGAGGAGAGGCCACATTGGATTTGGTACTGGGTAGTGAACCAGGCCAGGTGTTAGATTTGGAGGTAGGTGAGCACTTTGGTGATAGTGACCTCAATTCGGTTACGTTTACTTTAGCGATGGAAAGGGATCGGTATATACCGCAGGGCAAGAGTTATAGCTGGGGGAAAGGCAATTATGAGGCGATTAGGCAAGATTTAGGATGCATAGGATGGACAAGGAAACTGCAGGGGCTGGGCACACTTGAAATGTGGAGCTTGTTCAAGGAACAGCTACTGCGTGTTCTTGAGAAGTATGTACCTGTCAGGCAGGGACGAAGTGGTCGAGCGAGGGAACCGTAGTTTACGAAAGAAGTTGAATCTCTTGTCAAGAGGAAGAAGGAGGCTTATGTAGAGATGAGGCATGAAGGCTCAGTTAGGACGCTTAAGAGTTACAAGTTAGCCAGGAAGGACCTTAAGAGAGAGCTAAGAAGAGCCAGGAGGGGACATGAGAAGTCTTTAGCAGGTAGGATCAAGGAAAACCCTAAAGCTTTCTATAGGTATGTCAGGAATAAAAGAATGACTAGAGTAAGATTCGGGCCAGTTAAGGACAGTAGTGGGAAGTTGTGCGTGGAGTCTGAAGAGATGGGAGAGGCACTAAATGAATATTTTTCGTCAGTATTCACACAGGAAAAAGACAATGTTGTCGAGGAGAATACTGAGATACAGGCTATTAGACTAGACGAGATTGAGGTTCATAAGGAGGAGGTGTTAGCAATTCTGGAAAGTGTGAAAATAGAAAGTCCCCTGGGCCGGATGGGATTTATCCTAGGATTCTCTGGGAAGCTAGAGAGGAGATTGCAGAGCCTTTGGCTTTGATCTTTATGTCGTCATTGTCTGCAGGAACAGTGCCAGAAGACTGGAGGATAGCAAATGTTGTCCCCTTGTTCAAGAAGGAGAGTAGAGACAACCCTGGTAATTATAGACCAGTGAGCCTTACTTCAGTTGTGGGTAAAGTGTTGGAAAGGATTATAAGTGATAGGATTTATAATCATCTAGAAAGGAATAATTTGATTAGGGACAGTCAACACGGTTTTGTGAAGGGTAGGTCGTGCCTCACGAACCTTATTGAGTTCTTTGAGGAGGTGACCAAACAGGTGGATGAGGGTAAAGCGGTTGATGTGGTGTATATGGATTTCAGTAAAGCGTTTGATAAGGTTCCCCATGGTAGGCTATTGCAGAAAATACGGAGGCATGGGATTGAGGGTGATTTAGCGGTTTGGATCAGAAATTGGCTAGCTGTAAGAAGACAGAGGGTGGTGGTTGATGGGAAATGTTCATCCTGGAGTTCAGTTACTAGTGGTGTACCTCAAGGATCTGTTTTGGGGCCACTGCTGTTTGTCATTTTTATAAATGACCTGGATGAGGGCGTAGAAGGATGGGTTAGTAAATTTGCGGATGACACCAAAGTCGGTGGAGTTGTGGATAGTGCGGAAGGATGTTGCAGGTTACAGAGGGA
>NW_025969596.1:897-14479 GCF_021869965.1 Rhincodon typus | reverse complement strand
GCCCCAGATTGGGTTGGTCCGGGCCAGGCTGGGGTTGCGACAGATTGTCGGCCGGGATTCTTCTGGGGTCTGAAGGCTCGGGTCTGGGGTGAGGTGCCAGATTTAGGGTTAGGATTGGGGCTACATTTTTGGTGATTTTTTGGGGCCGCGACAGGCTCGGGTTGGTGTGGGGGTTGGGGGCTTGTGTGCCGGGCCAGGACAGGCTGGGATTCGTTTCGGGGCTTGGGGGCCGCGGCCGGGTCCCGAACAGTCTGGGGTTAGGGCCTAGAGCCGGGACAGGCTGTGGGCTGGGGTGAGGGTCAGTTCTGTGGTATGGGGGCGGGGCTCGGACAGGCTGGGGACGGAGGCTGGGGCCGGGACAACACCCAGTAAAGAAACCACAATTTCAGATCCCGCCGTAAATAAAGTGTAAAGTATAGAGCTCCCTGTAAATAAACCCTGTAAATCCTCCCGAAAATCCCCCTAAAACCTCAAACAGACGACAGCAATAAAAAAACCTAAAACACAGAGCCTCCAGTTAATGAAAGCTAAAACACAAGGCCCACTCTAAATCAACTCTGAATAACAGAGCCCCGAGTAAAGCAATGCAAGATAGTAAGATTCAATTAGTACCTCATAGTCAACAAGTCAGATGTGATGCAGTGCCTGTTTGTCAGACAGTCAGTAATGCGGAAGGGCAGTGTTGTCTAACGGTCATTACTGAGGTAGCGCCACACGTTTACAGGATCAGTCCTGAGGGAATGCCACGCGAATAGAGGATAAAATCTGGGTTATTGCAACACTGAGAGGGTTGGAGTGAGATAACACCTCAGTGTCGGCAGTGTACTGAAGTTCTGAGGAAAGGTCCCCGGACCTGAAACGTTAACTCTGTTTTCTCCTTCACAGATGTTGCCAGACATGCTGAGCTTTTCCAGCAAACCTGACTGCCCTGGTCGACGCATTGTCTCCGCCTGCTCCTCCCCCACCGAACTTATCTCCACCTATTTCAACTCTATTTTCTCCCCCTTGGTCCAGGAACTCCCTACCTACGACCGTGACACCACCCACGCCCTCCACCTCCTCCAGAACTTCCATTTCCCTGGTCCTCAACACCTCATCTTTACCATGGACGTCCAGTCCCTCTACACCTGCATTCCCCGGACAGATGGCCTCAAGGCCCTCTGCTTCTTCGTGTCCCGCATGCCCGACCAGTCGCCCTGCACTGACACCCTCATCCGCTGAGCCGAACTCGTCCTCACCCTCAACAACTTCTCTTTCAATTCCATCCACTTCCAACAGATAAAGGGGGTGGCCATGGGTACCCGCATGGGCCCAAGCTATGCCTGCCTCTTTGTTGGTTACACGTCTTCCGGAGCGACACTGGCCCTAAACCCCACCTCTTCCTCCGTTGCATTGATGACAAAATCGGCGCCTCCTCGTGCTCCCACAAAGAGCTCGAACAGTTCATCCACTTCACGAACACCTTCCACCCCAAACTTAAGTTCACCTGGGCCATCTCGAATACCTCTCTCTCCTTACTGGACCTCTCTGTTTCCATGTCTGGCAACCAACTCGAAACTGATATCCATTTCAAGCCCACCGACTCCGACAGCTACCGAGAATACAACTCCTCCAACCCACCTTCCAGCAAAAATGCCATCCCCTCTTCCCAACTCCTTCACTTCCACCGCATCTGTTCCCAGGATGAGGCATTCCACTCCCATACATCTCAGATGTCCTCGTTTTTCAAGGACCGCAACTTCTTCCCCTCAGTGGTCGAGAACGCTCGCGAACATTTCTCCCGCATTTCCCGCAACTCATACTTCACAACCCCTCCCCGCAATAACAATCAAAACAGAATCCCCCTCATCTTCACGTACCAGCCCACCAAACTCCTGATCCAACGCATCATCCTCCAACACTTCCGCCATCTGCAAACCGACTCCACCACCAAAGGCATTTTTCCCTCCCCACCCTTATCTGTTTTCCGGAGGGAACACTCTGTCTGTGACTCCCCTGTCCGCTCCACACTCCCCTCCAGCCCCACCACACCCAGCACTTTTCCCTGCAACCGCAGGAAGTGCCACACTTGACCCTACACCTCCCCCCTCACACCCAGCCCAGGCCACAAGAAGACTTTCCACATCAAGCAGATATTCATCTGCACATCTGCTAATGTGGTATACTGCATCCGCTGTTCCCGTTGTGGCGGCCTCGACACTGGGGAAACCAAGCAGAGGCTTGGGGACCGCTTTGCAAAACACCTACTCTCGGTTTGCTCTAAACGACTGCACCTCCCACCCGCGAACCATTTCAATTCCCCCTCCCATTCCTCAGACGACATGTCCATTCTGGGCCTCCTGCAATGCCACAACGATGCCACCCGAAGGTTACAGGAACAGCAATTCATATGCCAATTGGGAGCCCTGCAGCCCAATGTTGTCAATGTGGAATTCACAAGATTCAAAATCTCCCCTCCCTCTACCGCATCCCAAAACCAGCCCAGCTCGTCCCCGCCTCCCTAAACTGTTCTGCCTCCCACCTATCCCCTCCTCCCACCTCAAGCGCCACCCCCATTTCCTACCAACAGACCTCATTCCGTCCCCTTGACCTGTCTGTCCTCCCTGGACTGAAATACATCCTCCCGAACTCCCCAGCTACACGCACCTTTACTGGGTCCATTCCCGCCTCTTTGACCTGTCTGTCTCCTCTCCACCTATCTTCTACTCTATTCATTTTCTACCGGCCTCCCCCTCATTCCCTATTTATTTCAGACCCTCCTTCCCCTCCCCCACTTCTGAAGAAGGGTCCAGGTCCGAAACGTCAACCTTCCTGCTCCTCTGCTGCTTGGCCTGCTGTGTTCATCGAGCTCTGCACCTTGTTATCTCAGATTCTCCAGCATCTGCAGTTCCTACCATCTCTGCTAACGCAGAAAACTTGTTTGATGTACTGCAAGCTATTCAAGACCTGGGAGAATTTTGCTGAGGGCTGATTAATATTATGCTCTTTCATAGCTTCGGTTGACACGATGGTATTGTTCTGAATATGTTAGAAAATTAAGACATACTCAGGGATAGACTCTGATGTAGACATAGGTTTGGCGACTGTTAGCAAAATAAGGCCGTGAAGATTAAAACTGTGAAAAGGCAGTAAATGGGGTTGAAGGAACATTTTAATTTAGTATCCCTTTAATAGTGAAAAGTATGACAAGATCGCAGTTTCATGAATGAATGAAATGCGGTAATAGTAAACATAGTACGATAGTAAGTGGTCAGTAAAGTTATAAATGTATGAGAGCGCGAGAGTGGTAATATGGAACGCTTGTGGGTCCATTGCTAAAGAGGAAATTCAGTACAACAGTAAAGAGGCTTGCACTAGTAATTATTTCCCAAAATTCACTGGACTCTGGGGTGGTTCCCGCAGATTGGAAAACAGCCAATGTGAGGCCACTGAGTAAAAAAGGAAGTCGACAAAAAGCAGGTAACTATAGGTCAGTTAGCTTAACTTCGGTTGTGGGGAAAATGCTTGAATACATCTTTAAGGAAGATAATACCAAGACAACTGGATATAAATTGTCCCATTGTGAACACCCAGCATGGGTTCATGAAGGGTAGGTCATGTTTAACTAACTTGGTGGAATTCTTTGAGGACATTACTTGCATGGTGGACAATGGGGAACCTGTGGATGTCGTGTATCTGGATTTCCAGAAGGCATTTGACAAGGTGCCACGCCAAAGGCTGCTACATAAGATAAAGTTGCACGATATTACCAGTAATGTATTGGCATGGATAGAGGATGATTGACTTGTGGAAAATTAAGGGTAGGGGTAAATGGGTGCTTTTCTGGCTGGCTGTCTGTGGCTAGTGGTGTGCCTCGGGGATCAGTGTTGGGACTGCAATTGTTTACAATTGACATAGATGATTTGGAGTTGGGGACGAAGTGTGGTGTGTCAAAATTTGCAGATGACACTGAAATGAGCGGTAGAGCAAAGTGTGCAGAAGACACTGAAAGTCTGCAGAGGGATGTACAGTCTAAGTGACTGGGCAAAGGTCTGGCAGAAGGAGTACAATGTCGATAAATGTGAGGTCATCCATTTTGGTAAGAATAACAACAAAATGGATTATGGTTTAAATGGTAAAAAATTGCAGCATGCTGCTGTGCAGAGGGACTTGGGTGTCCTTGTGCATGAATCGCTAAAAGTGGTATTGCAGGTGCAGCAGGTAATTAAAAAGGCAAATAGAATTTTGTCTGTCATTGCTCGAGGGATGGAGTTTAAAAACAGAGAGGTAATGCTGCAGCTGTATAGGGTCCTGGTGAGGCCGCTCCTGTGGTACTGTGTGCAGTTTTGGTCTCCTTACTTGAGAAGGGATATACTGGCACTGGACGGGGTGCAGAGGAAATTCACTCGGTTGATTCTAGAGTTGAGAGGTTTGGAATATGAGGAGAGACTGAGTAGGCTGGGATTATACTCATTGGAATTCAGAAGAATGAGGGGAGATCTGATAGAAACAAACAAGATTATGAAAGGAATAAGTCAGGTGGAGGCAGGGAGGTTGTTTCCACTAGTAGGTGAAACTAGAACAAGCGGGCATAGACTCAAATTAAAATGAAGCAGATATACCACTGAGGACAGGAGGAACTTCTTCATCCAAAGGGTTGTGAATCTTTGGAATTCCCTGCCCAGTGAAACGGTTGAAGATACCTCGCTGAATGTTTTTAAGGCAAGGCTCGATAAATTTATGAACAATAAAGGAATTAAGGTTAATAGTGAGCGGGCGGGTAAGTGGAGCTGAGTCTCAAAAAGATCAGCCATGATCTTATTGAATAGCGGGGCAGGCTCGAGGGGCCAGATGGCCTGCTCCTGCTCTTAGTTCTTATGTTTTTATGTTATAATGTTATAGCGCCTCACAAAAACCACAGAAAAGGATATTTTAAGACGATCGACCCTGCATTACTAAAGACGCGCTCGCAAGAAGTTCTGAGGAAGGATCACCTGACACGAAACGTTAACTCTGCTTTTTGCCCTCACAGATGCTGCCAGACTTGCTGAGCTTTTCCAGCAACTTTGTATTTTTTCCTAATTTGCAGCATCCGCAGTTCTTCCGGTTTTTACTATGCGTTTTGGTAATTATTTACAGGAGGCTCTTTATTTATAGCTATCTCTGTCTTTTACAGTCTATTTTTAAGTGGACCTGTTTTATGGATAATTTAAAGGTCGGCTCGATATTGGCGTGTATTGATAGGTGCTCTGTGTTTTCGACTTTATTTAGAGGGAGCCCTGTGTTTTACATTTTACTTCCGAGGGCATCTGTTTTAGAGGTCATTTAAAGGGGTCTGTACATTTGAGGGTATAATTGCAGGGGGTTCTGTTTTAGGGATTATTTGAATTAAGCTCCTTGTTTTACTGGTTATTGAAAGGGGTCTCTGTCTGAGAGCTTGTTTACAGGCGTCTCTGAGGGTTTATTTACTGCAGGCACAGTTTTAGGGAGGATTTGCAGGGTACACTGTGTTTCAGGGTTAATTTACAAGGAGCTCTATACTTGACATGTAATTTACATGGGCCTCTGTCTTTTATTGTTTCTTACTGTGGGCTCTGTTTTACAGTTTACTTCTTGAGGAACCTTTCTTAGGTTATATGTCAAGGGGTCTCTGTGCTTGAGAGTATAGTTACAGGCAGCTCGTTTTTATCGTTTGTTTAAAGGAGGCTCTGCGTCGGAGATTATTTGCAGATAGCTTTGTGTTTCAGTCTTCATTGTATATAAACCCTAAAACACAGACATCTCTGTAAATGAAGCTCTGTGTTTTAGGGTTTATTTACAGGGGGTTATGTGCCGGGTGTCTGTGGTTTACATTTTACTTCGTGAGGGACCTTTCTTCGGGTTTATTTAAAGGGTCTCTGTGCTTGACAGTGTATTTACAGGGACCTTCTTTTTTTTTTTACAGTTTGTTTAAACCAGGCTCTGCGTCGGAGATTATTTCCAGGAGGCATTGTGTTTCAGGGTTAATTTACAGGGATGTCTGTGTTTTTGGGTGTACATACACGATGCTGTGTGTTTCTGGGATTATTTATGGTGAGCTCCGTGTTTTACAGGTTATTGAAAGGTGTCTCTGTTTTAGGGTTTGTTTGCAGGAGGCTGTTTATTTATAGGTAGCTTTGTCTTTTTAGGGTTTTTTGTAAGGGGCCCTGTCTTACGGATAATTTACACGTGGGCTAAGTGTTGGGGTGCAATTGAAGGTGCTCAGTGTTTTCGGATTTATTTAGAAGGAGCCCTTTGTTTTACCTTATGCTTCCTGGGCAATGTGTGTTAGAGTTCATTTAAAGGGGTCTGTGTATTTGAGCGTATAATTACAGGGGACTCTGTTGTTAAAGTTTGTTTAAATAGGACTCTTTTATTTACAGTAAAGTCCGCGTTTTTCGGGTTAGTGAAAGGGTTCTCTGTGTTTGAGTGCCTCTGTGCAGGCGGCTCCGTGTTTGAGGGCCAGGAGTACGGCTGAAGCTGTGTTCGGCTTGCGCCTGAGGTTATGGTTAGTGTAGGATGAGGCCAGCGTTAGGGCTGAGGATTATGGTTTTTGTTACTCTTTGGGCTGAAGTTAGGCTTCGGGGTTATGCGAGGGTTAGCTTTCGGGCTGAATCTCGGGTTAAGGTTAGGGATGTTTCTGAGAGCAGGGAGAAAGAAATTGGCTTCGCATACCGAGAGCCGGAGGGAGAGCAACTGCGTATTCTACAGGAGACTCGGGATGTATTGTAAGCTTAACAGGTCAAATAATATTACAGATTCATATGATCCCATTACCAGGAGGCATTGCCACAGAACTGATCCGCTGACAATGAGGAATTTGCCTGGTCCAGGCAAGTATTGAAGCACTGTCAGAGGAACAGAACTGTTGGAGAGCATTATAATCAGACAGTCAATACTGAGGGAGCGCCTCATTGTAAGAGGGTCAGAACTGAGGAATTGCCTCTTATTTATAGGGTCTGGAATGAGGGATTGCAGCAGTACCAGAGGGTCAGAACTGTTGGGGTGCAATATTGTGAGACGGTCAGTACAGAGGTAGTGTCTTATTCTCAAGGGGTTAGACTTGTGGGAGTGCCACACGATTGCAGCACTGTGACAATGTTAGACTGAGACACTTCCTCATTGTCAGATCGTCAGTCCTGTCAGAGCTTCAGTACTGAAGCAGTTCCTCATTGTCAAATGGTCCGCACTGAGGTATTGCAGCAGTGTCAGTGGGTCAGAACTGTGGGAGTGTATCAGTCATAGGGTCAAGACTGAGGCTGAGCCTTGTTCTAAATTCTTATTGGGGGCATGCTACATAACTAAATTACGTACTTTTTAAAAAATGAGGCATAGGCTGAATGTGATCCTCTGACAATTGTGCACTCCTTCAGTCCTGACTCTACAACACAGAGGGACGGCCTCAAGCGGACCCTCTGACAATGAGGCATTCTCTCAGGACAATCATCTTTAATTGTAAACTAATCTGTCATACTATTTGACCTGTTAAGTTTACAATGCATACCGAGTCTACCTGCAGAATGTGCAGTTGCTCTCCCTCTGGTTCTGTCTCTGTGTATGCGAAGCTGCTTTCTTTCTCCCTGCCCCCAGGAATAACCCTACCCCAAACCTGAAGCCGAGGTTCAGCCCTAACGCTAACCCTTGCGTAAGCTCTGAGCATAACCTCAGGCCAAACCCTAACCCTAACCTTCGGCTCAGGTCTAACACAAACCATAACCCTCAGCTCCAGCGCTGACCGTAACCTCACCTCTAACGCTAGCCTCAGCCCTATACAAAAGCCCTCAAACACCAGGCCTCCTGCAAATGTAACCTCAGAAACCACTTTCAATAACCAGTAAAACGTGCAGCTCACAGTAAATAACCCCTAAAATACAGAGCCCTATTTAAACCAATCTTAAAAACAAAGCCTCCTGTAATTATACCCTCAAATACACGGTCCCATTGAAATGAACTCTCACACACATCACCCAGGAAGTAGAAGGTAAAACATAGGGCTCCCTCTAAATAAATCCGAAAACACTGAGCACCTGTAATTACACCTCACACTCAGCCATCTGTAAATTATCCGTAAGAGATGGCCCCGTACAAATAAACGTTGAAAAGATAGACGTCCCCGCAAATAACCGTCCCCGGTAAATAAACCCGAAGACAGAGACGCCTTTCAGTAACCTGTAAAACACAGATCACCATAAAGAACCCTTAAAGCAGAGAGCATCGTGTACACATATCCTAAAACACAGACATCCCTGTAAATGAACTCTGAAACAGACAGTCTCCTGTGTATATTCTCCGACGCAGAGTCACATTTGAAAAAATGCTGAAAACAGAGCCCCCTGTAAATACAACCTTAAGCACAGAGACCCCTTTATATGTAACCGAAGAAAGGTCCCTCAGGAAATAAAGTGTAAAAGACACAGCCCCAAGTAAGAAACCATAAAAGACCGAGTCCCCTGCAAATAAAGTGTAAAATATGGAGCTCCCAGCAAATAAACCCTGAAACAGTGCCCCCTGCAAATCCTCCCTAAATCTAAGCCTCCTGTCAATAAACTCTCAGAGGCGAAACTAAAACGCAGAACCTCCAATTAATAAAGCCTAAAACACAAGCCCACTGTAAATCAACACTAAATAACACAGCCCCCAGTACAGCACGGCGAATTGTTCGGATTGAGATCGTACATCATAGTCTGAGGCAATGCTTCTTTGACAAAGAGTCAGTAATGGGGAGGTGTAGTGTTGTCTGACGGTCATTGTTGAGGTAGCGTCTCATTGTAATAGGGTCAGAATTGAGAGAGTGCCTCATTGTACCAGGGTCAGGATTGAGGGAGCGCCTCGTTGTCAGCGGTCAGGACTGAGGGAGTGACTCATTGTCAGCGGGTCAGGACTGAGGGAGCGCCTCCTTGTCAGCGGGTCAGGACTGAGGGAGCGCCTCATTGTCAGCGGGTCCGGACTGAGGGAGCGCCTCATTGCCAGCCGGTCAGGACTGAGGTATTTGAAGTAGGGCAATGAAGGGTGTGGGTCCTTTTATTCTTTTAAAGTTAGAGAATGCCACAAAGATGATCAACCCTGTATGATTTGACTGGGTTGGGAATCACTTATGACAGCAGAAAGTTTAGTAGCCTGATTATCGCGGCTGGCTCTTGAGATTTCACTATTTCCGGTTTACTCATTTTTTCATTCAATTTCACGGAAGCGCTATTTTGAGAGTAGCTTTCTTAAAGGGAAAGCGGACCCTATTCAATATGTATCTAAGAGAGACGTGGTAACGCAGAAAACTTGTTTGATGTCCTGGGTGACGTTTGTTGAGGGCTGATTAATATCATATTTTTTCTTAGTTTCAGGAGACACGATGGATGGGATTGTTTTGTTCTGTATATAAAAGAAAATTAACATATACTCAGGGATTGACACTGATTTAGACACAAGTTTGAACACTGTTAGCAACAAGGGTTCAAACTGTGAAAAGGCAGTAATGGGGTGGAAGGAACATTTTAATTTCGTCTCCATTTATTAGAGAAAAGTACGGCAAGATGGCAGTTTTATGAATGAATGAATGAAATGCGGTAACAGTAAACACAGTACGCTAATGAGTGGTCAGTAAAGTTATGAATGAATGAGAGCGCGAGAGTGGTCATATGGAGCGCTTGTGGGTGCATTGGTAAAGAAGACCTTTAGTACAACAGTAAAGAGGCTTGTGATATAGTGTTACACAAAAAACCACAGAAAAGGATATTTTAAGGCGATTGACCCTGTAATACTAAATGAAGCTCTGTGTTTTAGGGTTTATTTACAGGGGGTTATGTGCCGGGGGCTCTGTGGTTTACATTTTATTTCGTGAGGGACCGTTCTTCGGGTTTATTTAAAGGGTCTCTGTGCTTGACAGTGTATTTACAGGGGCCTTCTTTCTTTACCGTTTGTTTAAATGAAGCTCTGCATCGGAGATTTTTTCCAGGAGGCATTGTGTTTCAGGGTTAATTTACAGGGATGTCTGTGTTTTTGGGTGTACATACACGATGCTGTGTGTTTCTGGGATTATTTATAAAGACACGCTCGCCAGACTCCGGAAGCCTTGTTAAGTGCTAACCGATATGAGTAAACAGGGCAGAACACAGGATATCAAGGGACAAAGCTTATAAGATAAGCAAGTGACCACATGAGCGAACGGGTACCGCGTGTTTGAATCCGACTGGTAAATATGTGATACACAACAATTTGATCTAACTGACTGCCTGGTTAATTGAAAACCGAAGGAACTGCAGATGCTGCAAATCAGGAACAAAAACAAAACTGCTGGAAAAGCTCAGCAGGTCTGGTAGCATTTTTGAAGGCCAAAACAGTTAACGTTTAGGGTTTGAGCACAGGGTGCTCTGTGTTTTGGATTATTTACAGGGGGCTCTGTTTTAGGGTTTCTTTACAGCGTTTCTGTGTTTTATGGTTTCTCACTGGGTTCTCTGTCTTTTACATTTTACTTCCCGAGGGGTCTTTCTTCGGTTATATTTCAAGGGGTCTCTGTGCTTGAGTGTATTTACAGGGGGCTCTTTTTCACGTTTGTTTAAACGAGATTCTGCTTCGGAGATTACTTACAGAAGGATTTGTGTTTCACGGTTCATTTACAGGGATGTCTATGTTTTAGGAATTATTTACAGTGATCTCCGTGTTTTACAGTCAATTGAAAGGGGTCTCTGTCTTCGGGCTTCTGGACCGGAGGCTCTATGTCTTCGGTTCGGAGGAGTGCTGAAGCTAGGTTTGGTTTAGGACTAAGGCGATGGTTAGTGTGGGGATGAGGCTTGCGTTATAGGACTGAGGGTAGGTGTTAGGGCTAAGACTAGAGTCAGAGGTAAGGTTAGGGTCAGCGTTAGGACTGGGGGTTATGGTTTTGGGCTGAGGTTGGACTTGGGGTTTACATGAGGGTTAGCGTTCGGGCTGAATCTCGGGTTAGGGTTTCGGCTAGTGTTATTTCTGAGGATAGTATGGAAGAAAGCAGCTTCGCTTACCCAGAGGCAGAGCTAGAGGGAGAGCAACTGCGTTTTCTACAGGATACACGGGAAGTATTGTAAACTTAAAAGGTCAAATAATATTACAGATTAGTTCACAATTAAAGATTATTGTCCTGAGGGAATGCCTCATTGTCAGAGGGTCAACCTGAGGCTGTCCCACTTTGTTATAGGTCAGTACTGAAGGAGTGCAACATTGTCAGAGGATGAAATTCAGGACTTTACCATTTACTGTATAAATCCTACCTTGGTTTTACTTTCCAAAGTGCGCACCTGTATCTGTATACAATTGTATTTACCAATCCTCAGCCCGCTTCCCCATCTGATCGAGAAGCCTCTGTAAATTTTGATAAACTTCTTTGCTATCAATGACATCTCCTACTTTTGTATTATCAACAAACTTACTCATCATGCCTTATACATTCATATCCAGAACATTCACAGAAATAACAAAATACAAAGGTCCCAGCACCCACCCCTGTGGCACACAACTGCTGCAATACCTCTAGTGTGGACCCTTTGACAGTGAGGCACTCCCTCAGTCCGACATTCTCACAGTGTTGCAATCTTGTGGCACTCCAACAAGTCTAACCCCTTTAGAATGAGACACTGCCACAATATTGACCGTCTCACAATAATGCACACGACAGTTCTTAGGGTGCTGCATGACCTCAATACAGACCCTACACATGTGAGGCACTTCCTCAGTTCTCACCCGCTTACAATGAGGCGCTACCTCATTATTGACTCTCCGACTCTCCAGCAGTTCTATCCATCTCACAGTGCTTCAGAATTGGGCTGGAACAGCTGACAGGGTCTCATTTTCCTCATTGATAGTAGGAACTTCAGATGCTGGAGAATCTGAGATAACAAGTTGTCGAGCTGGATGAACACAGCAGGCCAAGCAGCATCAGAGGAGTAGGAAGGCTGACATTTCGGGCCTGGAGCCTTCTTCAGAAATGGGGGAGGGGAAGGGGGTTCTGAAATTAATCGGGAGAGAGGGGCAGGCGGATAGGAGATGGATAGAGGAGAAAATAGGTGGAGAGGAGACAGACAGGTCAAAAAGGCGGGGATGGAGCCAGTAAAGGTGAGTATAGGTGGGGAGTTAGGGAGGAGATAGGTCAGTCCAGGGAGGACGGACAGGTCAAGGGGGCGTGATGAGGTTAGTAGGTGGGAGATGGGCGTGGGGCTTGAGGTGGGAGGAGAGAATAAGTGGGAGGAAGAACAGGTTAGGGAAGCGGGGACGAGCTGGGCTGGTTTTGGGATGCGGTCGGGGGAGGGGAGATTTTAAAGCTTGTGAAGTCCACATTGATAACATTGGGCTGCAGCATTTCCAAGCGGAAAATGAGTTACTGTTCCAGCAACATTCAGGTGGCATCGTTATGGCACTGTAGGAGGCCCAGCATGGACATGTCCTCTGAGGAATGGGAGGGGGAGTTGAAATGGTTCGTGAGTGGGAGGCGCAGTTGTTGAGTGCGAACCGAGCGCAGGTGTTCTGCAAAGCCGTCCCCAAGCCTCCGCTTGGCTCCCCCGATGTAGAGGAGGCCACAACAGTAACACCGGAAGCAGTATACCACATTAGCAGATGTGCAGGTGAACATCTGCTTGATGTGGAAAGTCTTCTTGGGGTCTGGGTGGGGGTTGAGTGGGGAGGTGTCGGGGCAGGTGGCGCAATTCCTGCGGTTGCAGGGAAAAGTGGGGGGAGTGGTGGGGCTGGAGGGGAGTGTGGAGAGGACAAGTGAGTCATGGAGAGAGTGGCCCCTCTGGAAAAGAGCTTAGGGTGGGGAGGGAAAAATGCCTTTGGTGGTGGGGTCGGATTGCAGATGTCGGAAGTGTCGGTGATGCTGCCAGAACTGCTGAGCTTTTCCAGCAACTATGTTTTTCTTCCTGATTTTGATGCATTCGCAGTTCCTTTAGTTTTTAATGTGTTTTAGTGATTATATACAGGAGGCTCTGTATTTCAGCGTTTCTCCCCTGGGACTCCTATGTTTTAGGGTTCATTTATCAGGGGCTGATGAAGTTGTTTTGACCAACATGCTTATTTCAGAGAGATAAGCATATCAGAAGACGCAAAGCTCACCTTAACCAGATGACTAAGTTTTGATGCTGGTTAAATTAAAATGCGTATTTCAGCGAGTTAAGCACCTCAGAAGCCAAAAATCTGAACTTCACCAAATGACACATTTTTTTCTGTTCGTTTGACTAAAATGCTTATTTAAGCGAGTTAAGCACTTCAGAAGATCAAAATCTCAACTTCACCAAATGAGTCAACTTTTGATGCTGGTTTGACTAAAATGCTTATTTCAGAGAGATAAGCATATCAGAAGACTAAAATCTCAACATCACCAAAGGACCTAACTTATGATGCTGATTTGACTAAACTGCTTATTTCAGTGAGATAAGCACTTCAGAAGTCAAAAATCTCAACTTCACGGAATGACTTCAATGTTGATGCTGTTTTGACTAACATGCTTATTTCACTCAGATAAGCACTTCAGAAAACCAAAATCTGAACTTCACCAAAGGACTCAACTTTTGATGCTGATTTGACTAAAATTCTTATTTCAGTGAGATAAGCATATCAGAAGACTAAA
>NW_025969596.1:0-797 GCF_021869965.1 Rhincodon typus | reverse complement strand
AGATAAGCACTTCAGAAATCAAAAATCTCAGCTTCACCATCTGACTTAATATTTGATGCCGTTTTGACTAACATGCTTAATGCACTCAGATAAGCTCTTCAGAAGACCAATATGTCACTTCAAAAAATGAGTTAGTTTTTGATGTTGGTTTGAATGACATGCTTATTTCATGAGCTAAGCACTTCAGCAGATCAAAATCTCACCTTCACCAAATGACACAAATTTTGATGTTGTTTTGACTAACATGCTTATTTCAGCGAGTTGAGCACTTCAGTC
Source organism: Rhincodon typus (assembly GCF_021869965.1). Taxonomy (NCBI): domain Eukaryota; kingdom Metazoa; phylum Chordata; class Chondrichthyes; order Orectolobiformes; family Rhincodontidae; genus Rhincodon; species Rhincodon typus. Next base: position 521 of record NW_025969596.1, on the reverse strand, counting down.
GACCAAAATCTGAAGTTCACCAAATGACACAACTTTTGATACTGCTTTGAAAAAAATGCTTATTTCAGCGAGTTAAGCTCTTCAGTTGACCAAAATCTGAAGTTCACCAAATGACTCAAGTTTTGATGATGGTTTGAATAACATACTTATTACAGTGAGATAAGCACTTCAGAAATAAAAAATCTGAACTTCACCAAATGACTCAACTTTCGATGTTGTTTTGACTAACGTGCTTATTTCAGCGAGAAAAGCATATCAGAAGGCTAAAATCTCACCTTCACCAGATGACCTAACATATGATGCAGTTTAAATTAAAACGCTTATTTCAGCGAGGTAAGCACTTCAGAAGATCAAAATCTCAACTAACCAAGTTACTCAACTTTTGATGTTGTTTCGACTGACGTGCTTAATTCAGAAAGATAAGCATATCCAAAGACTAAAATATCAACTTCACCAAAGGACCTAATTTTTGATGCTGATTCGACTAAAATGCTTATTTCAGTGAGATAAGCACTTCAGAA
>NW_025969595.1:0-14484 GCF_021869965.1 Rhincodon typus | reverse complement strand
AAGAATAAACAACCTTCCTTCAGGTTTACACTGCAGCGAACAGAGAGGTCCTGAACTTGAGGGAATCCAATAGCTTCTCCTTTGTACACAGGCTCAAGCCATTCAGGTACCTTGTAGCCAATCACATAGTTACTGGCAGGGAGAGGGCCTTTGTCATCGATACCTCATCATTCATCCAATCAGCTAATTGTACCAACTAAGGTTCCATCTGCATCCAACCCCTTGACTCCAGTTTGTCTGCAAACCACACTTTAACCACAGCTCGAACAAGCAGCTGTATAAGGAGTGCTTACACTGTCAGGTTTCTTCTCTCAAAGCATGCAGCAATCCTTTGTTTTAAAGCAGTTCTTTTCTCATTTCAGTTCACAATTGAAAATGCAGAAAAATAAAACGACACAGCCTTTACAATATTCACCCCAACGACACAGTCTATATCATATGCACCCCAAAGGGAAGGTGTGGCCTCAGTTTAACATCTCACCTGGGGCAACACTCCCTCAGTATTCCCTAGGATTTCTGCACAGGTGGGACTTGAACCCATGATCTTTCTGATGATTAGTGGGTATGAGATTTTTTTCTTTCTGACGTGGCGCCTCACCATCTTTCGGCTTTGAGAGTCTCTTAACGGTTCTCACTCTGTTTGACGCAAGTGGCATTTTATTAAATGAATAAAATGAATATTAAATGCAGGAGCCCTGACTGAAGGAAAAGCGTTACAGTTTGCTGCTTTCAAAATATTTTTAAGTCACAGGGCTGGCCTATTCAAACTGAGTCATACCACTCTCTTTGCCTAGAGAGAGAACCTAAACAAGTTTCAGCAAACTCATTGTAAACAAGACCAATTAAATTTACTTCCTCTCTCAGTGACACAGTCAGCAGCTAACTGCATAGCTCTTAACTTCGCCAAAAAAACCCCTACTCCTGCCCCCCTCTCACATTGTTAGAATAATGAGTAGTAATAGCAAAGGCGCTGGAATGGGCAATATCAGTGAACAGCACACACAGTGATCAGTGGAGCAGGAAAGTCAACATTTCGGGCTGAAACCCTTTGTCAGGACCGGGGTGGGGGGGAAACCCAGAAGTAAAGAGGGAGGGGGTGGGGCTGGAGGGAGGGTAGATGAGATGGAGATAGGTGAATGCAGGTAGAGGGTTATTGTGGCTGGTTAATGGGAAGGGTGGAGTGGACAGGTGAGTCAGATGATGGACAGGTTGGGGGAAGAGAGATTTTGAAGCTGGTGAAGTCAATATTGAGGCCATTGGGCTATAAGCTCCCAAAGTGAAGTATCAGGTGTAGTTCCTCCAAAACCTTAGTAGTTCCTCCAGTTTACGTTTGGCCTCACTGTTACAGTGGAGGAGGCCAAGGATGGACATGTCACCAGGGGAGTGGGAGGGTGAGTTAAAGTGGATGGCAACTGGAAGGTCAGGTTAGTTGATGTGTGCAGAGCACAGATGCTCCCCAAACCGGTCCCTGAGTCTGTGTTTGGTCTCCCCGAAATAGAGGAGACGTTGACTTCTCTGATCCCCAGATGCTATCTGACCTGCTGTGCTCCTCCAGCTCCACATTTATTGAGTCTAGCTTCCAGCATCTGCGGTCCTTACTGTCTCCAAGTCAGCCATCAGTGGGCAGTTCACAGATTCTTTCTCTTACTTCCTCCCTCTGTTGTTCAAAAAAAATTCTAATCATCTAAATAAGACCACAACAAATTAGAAGCTGCTTTCCATGGTAGCCACAAGTCAAAAAGTACTTCTTTGAATGTAAAGTACTCTAGGACATCACAAGGCTACTTAAGGCGCTACATAAATGCAAGATTTTCTTTCTCCCGTAGTCCAGGAAATGTACCTGTCACTGATTATTTAAGAACTTGTATTTCTACAATCCATTGCATTGCCTCAGGGAACCTTTGATCACTCAGAAATAGAAAAGGCAGGTGAATACTTTAAGCATCTTTGGAGGTTTTGCAGTTGAAGTGTCAGCCATAGTGTTGCCAAACTCTTGTTCAACATATTCCTGGAGATGGTCATCACATTACCTTCTGTCTCTAACTGCCCTGGCCTCACAAATCCAACTAGTTCTCCAACCTGTCCATCTTCACCTTCCCAACCAATTAGGAAGTCAATGGCCTTATTGTTACCTGATTGGATGATGCTTGACTGTTCAACAAACAGTGTTAGTGCCCCCGCAGTATTTTCAGAATTTCAAAGCAAAAAGTGTTCAAAGAATCTTTTTGGAAGGATATATTTTTAATGTGCCTTTCAGATTTTCTCCCTGTGTAGCAACACCCCTTGGATTAACGTTTGATTTTTAGACACTCCAGGGCAATCCAGGAGAGTTGGCAACTTGAGCCCAGCCCCATGTGTCCAACAAAACAAAGGTGGTGGTGAGGAGCGGGAGGAGAGCTTACCTGGAAAGGGGCTTTGCCAGTCAGGCACTGGTATACAATGGTTCCAATACTCCACAGGTCTGCCTTAGCATCGTAATGTTGGGACATGATGACTTCTGGGGCCTGGTGACCAAAGGCCAGACAAGAGTTAAGATCATGAAAAATGTAAGAACTAGGAGCAGGAGTAGGCCATTCAGCCCCTCGAGCCTGCTCCAACATTTAATACAATTATGATTGATCTCATCTAGGCCTCAACTCCACTTTCTTTCCCATTCCCTATAACCCTTCAAACCATTACCAATTAAAAACCTGTGTATCTCCTCCTTCATTTCACTTGCACTCTGGGGTAATGAATTCTACAGATTCATGACCCTTTCAGAGAATTAATTTGTCCCCATCTCTGTTTTAGATCTGCCTCTCCTTATCCTAAAGCTATAATCTCTCGTTCCAGATTGTCCCACACGAGGAAACGTACTCTCTACACCTACTTTGTCAATATTCTTTAGCATCTTTTTCGCCTCAATTAGATCTCCTCTCGTCTTTCTAAACTCTAGTGAGTATGGGCCTAAACTGCTCAATCTCTCTTCATAAAACAAACCCCCTCATCTCCGGATTGAATAGTTGAAAGTTAGAATTGTGACTTCACCAAAAACACACTGGTAATCCCGATTTCTTCAGAAAAATTGCTTAGTTGTGGACACAGAAATGGGGTGGATGGAAGAGAAGTGGAATAAATGGGAGCCTAGTTACGGCATTGAAAGGACCAACTGCAGCGGGAGCAGGCCATTTGGCCCCTTTGAGCCTGCACTGCCGTTCATTTTGATGGTCAGTCATCTCAACTTTGTTCACCCTCTTTACTCTTCTCCAACAAAAATCTGTCGACTGTAAGTTGTGAGAAGTCAAACAGTGTCCAGTATCTATGGCCTTTGAGTCCTGGAGGGAATGAAGCTCAATACCACCAAGAGATTACACAAGCTTCAAAAAGTGTCAAATTAGTGGGTTAGGCAAATTTGGAGTGTATTCCCTTGAATTTAGGAAGTGATGGGATGATTGTGTTTTGACAAAGATTCATTCCTGGGACATGGGCATCACTAGCTGGTCCAGCATTTATTGTCCGTCCCTAGTTGCCCCCTTGAGAAAGTGGTGGTGAGCTGCCTTCTTGAACCACTGCAGTTGATGGGGATGTAGCTACAGATCATAAGGTAATTGATTCAGCTTGTTTAAACATTTAGAAAGATTTGCTCAGGTGGATAGAGGAGGCTGTTGTGGCGCAGTGGCAGTGTCCCTATCTCTGGACAGGGAGGCCCATATGCAAGCCTCACCTACTCTGGAATTATGTCATAACACCTCTGAACAGGTTAGTTGGAAAATATCCAGGGTGAACCAATCAGGAGTGCGAGGGCATTATTTTACATCCAGAGCTGGGCCAGTGTAGACCAAAAATCGGAAATGCACAATCGGGTAACGGAAATCCAAAATGTCTCACGTTGCTGGTTATGGGTCTTTCTTTCTGAAAGTCAGCTGCTGCATTTTCTACAACAGTCACGGCAACCAAAGAAAATTAAAATTATTTTGTTTGAAGTAAAGCACCTTGGGAGGAGGTCACGATAGGCGCAGGCGAAATGCGTATGCTTACAGACTGAACGCACGAGGGAGAGCAGGGCCCTCACAGATGTACACCTCACTGATCCACTGCCCCCGCACAGTTTTGTTGTCTAATCAGTGGTTTGTGTGTTTAAACTGGTAAACAAGGCCAGCTGATGTTTTCCTAATGATTCATAATGACCTGTTACAGTATCTGAGGAAGAGTTACATCAGCCAGAGCACACTCCTCCATGATTCACAACTTGAGTAGAAGATTAAACTATTTGCTTCCTGGACAGTTTTCATTGTGTCTGCAATGACAGAGTTGCATCAGAAATGTTGATGTTTGTTTTTCACTAACTGTGTCACAACAATGTATTCTCACTTCTTTACCCCTTCATTCTGTTCCAGGACGTGGACATCTCTGGCAAGGCCAGTGTTTGTAGCCTATCTCTAATTACCCTTCAAGTGAGTGGCTTGCCAGGGTCATTCCATAGGGCAGTTAAGAGTCAACCACATTACACCGTGGGCCTGGAGTCACATGTAGGCCAGACTGGGTAAAGACAGCAGATTTCCTTCCCTGAAGGTCATTAGCGACCCAGTTGGGTTTTTACAACAATGCATATCATGGCATAGATACTGAGAAGTGCCACATCAGGTCAAGTTGTGGCTCAGGGGTTAGCACTGCTGCCTCACAGTGCCAGGGATTGATCCTACCCTTGGGCGACTGAAAGTGGAGTTTGCATGTTCTCCTTGTGTCTGTGTGGGTTTCCTCCAGGTGCTCCGGTTTCCTCCTACAGTCCAAAGATGTGCAGGCTAGGATGCTGTTCAGAGGGTCAGTGCAGACCTGATGGGCTGAATGGCCTGCTTCCCTTCTACCAGTCATGATCCTATTGAATGGTGGAGCAGGTTCAGGTGGCTGAATGGCCTCCTCTGTTCCTTTCTCTGATTGTCTTATTGACTAAATGCTGATACACATGACACACAAAGATGCACTATGTATGATACGATCTGCCAAACAACACTTTTCACTGTAACTCAGTACATGGGACAACAATCAAACAGACACACTCCCCTGGGATGGGAGATGTAGAGAAGGCAGCTCCGAGGAATTCTAAACCGAGGTGGGCAAGAAATGCTGGGCCTAGCCAGTGATGTCCTCAACCCATGAAGGAATAATAAAATAAAATCTACAGGCTGTGTTTTCCCAAACTTCCCAAGACATGGCACTGATAACTCACTGATCAGACTAGTAGGTGGGAACAGGATGAGGTATTATTATTTCAGCCATTCCTGTGTTTTCAGTGCCATCAAGGTGTTCCACACTCAGTAGCCCCAGCCCAATTACTGTTTATTTACAATTCATACCAGGGATGTGGGCATTGCTGGCAAGGCCAGAATTTATTGATGATGCCTGGTTGCCATTAGGAGATATCGCTGAGCCACCTTCCCTTTAAACCAAGTGTAGGCCCGAAACGTCAGCCTTCCTGCTCCTATGATGCTGCTTGGCCTGCTGTGTTCATCCAGCTCTGCACCTTGTTGTCTCTGTATCTGGGAAATCTGCGTTTATTTATCCAATGATCACATGGGATCTCACTGTGTGTAAACTGAGTGCTGCACTTCTTACATTACAACAATGACAGCACATCAAAAAGCAATTCAAATGTTTGCAAACTACTTTGCGGCAGCATGTAAATGAAAGTCTTTCTATCTCATGGGCCATCAGTGAATGTTCGGGAAAGCTAACAAATTTCTTTAACTTGTTTCTCTTTTAGCTGTAATCAAAGCAAAATCCTGCAGATTCTGAAAACGCTGGAGAAACTCAACAGATCTGGCAGCATCTGCAGAGAGAAAGCACAGTCAATATTTCCAGTCCAGTGACTCACTTAACAAACATTAATTCTATTTCTCTTTCTATGGATGTAAAGACTTTGTTAAGTGAGTCACTGGACCAAAACATTATCTCTGCTTTCCCTCCACAGATGCTGCCAGACCTGCTGAGTTTCTCCAGCAACTTCTGCTTTTAGTTCTTTTGGCTAAAACTTTTCTTTCAATATCTTCCCATGCTTTGAAACTAAAAATCTCAAACTGTTGTGGTGAGATTGAAAGGCACATTCTCTGGATGACAAGACCAGCAAATTAATTACTCGACGACCAAACATCAAGAACAAACCAACTGAGAAATCCCTCAGGACGGTACTCACCATATACATGGGGGATCCACACAACGTTGCTGCTAACATGTTGGTCTGTAAATAGCGAGCGAAGCCAAAGTCAGCTGTGAGGGGGGTGTAAGGAGTGAGTATTATTGCCAAAGCAAGCCTGCATTGTGTTTGCAATTCAAACATTGCAACAGTCTATCAACCAAGTAATACAAAGCTGTATGTTTAGAAAACAGTGTTATCAAGGCAATAATTTCTTTCAATTGGAAGCGAATGGTAAAGTCATTTGGATTAATTGTTATCATCATGAAGTGATCACCAGCAAATCCTTTGGACTGCTCTGGAGTCGTGTGACGTTTCACCTCATGCGCAAAGTTGTGAGAATGAGAAAAAAACAAGTTGCAAAATCGCCGTGGCATTAAAAAACTGGCTCTCCTCTTCCTTTTCACTGGGGGGGATTCCACTTCTCAAGTATTGGGGAGGACAGGAGGACTTCTGATCAGGTGGGAGTATGTTTGTGTGTGTGTGCGCGCATGTGTGTGTGCGCGCGTGTGTGTGTGCGTGTGCAAGAGAGAGACAGAACCCGGGACACCTAGTCCAGAAGTACAGACATTACCACTATGCCACGTATGTAGGGTTAGTATTGAAGGCAAAGGGACCATAATCCTACCAGGCCATGCGACTGCTCTCTCAGAGTCAGAGAGATGACTGGTGGTGGTTTAACCTGAGGGTCATCACACCTTGAAAAGGGGAAGTGGCATGGGAATTGAACCCTCTTCTATTGGCATCACACTGCATGGCAAACCTACCGTCCAGCTAACTGCCCCCAGTGTTATGGAGCAGGTAGGTAAGCAGGGATTGGGGTTAATCTTTTATTGATGAACTGGGTGGGGTTTGATTTAGCCCCCTCCTGACCTCTCCCTCCCCTTTGATAGTCGGCATTGCCCTTAATGGGGTTTGCACGATTGAAAAACACGGGGGATTTATTGTAGGTGGTTAATAAATGAAAATGACCACAGGTGACCTGGCGATGGGAAAAAGCTGGTTCCGTTGTTTGCGATACCACATCCAAAAGAAAATAAACTGAGTGCATAGGGAGGTTAATGGTGGCACAGTGGTTTATGTCGCTGGACGAAGAATATAGAGAGTGTGGGTTCATAACCCCACAATGACAGATGGTGAAGCAGATGGAAGAGTATCCAATATTCAGTGACACACAGTCTGAGGAGAGAGTCCTGCAGTTGGTGACACAGTCCAGGGAGAGAGTCCTGCCCTGGAATCTATATTTTCCTGCTGATGCCACCATTGCAGTATTTCAGCCAATTAATATTGACTTATCAAAGCAATCTGCAGCCTTTCTCTCCCCTCGTATAAATTGGTGCTCCCTGTGAAATTTGGCAGTTTTGCTTTTGCTCTGATGAATGGAAGACAAACAGCTTCAGCAACCTGTCTGTGTCTTCAGTGATATCACTGGGAGAGTTCTGTTCAGAGAGAAGGCATGATCGAGGGGGTGAGCAACAAACAGTGTGGAGGATGGGGGTAACTGATACATTGACTGTAACCCCTCCAGCATCAGGCAGTCAGAGGGGTGAAAAGCTCAGTTGGGTGAGGGGAGATGTGTGAAGTGGCGAGGAAGGAAATGAGATGATGTTAAAACTCTCATCAATGTGCTGGATTAATTTGCTTTTCCTCAAAGAGCAGGGGTTCCTAATCTTGAGGAACACAGTGTCAGAGAAGGACAGCAAGGTTCTCTCCAGCAGAAAGAACCACTTGATTGAGTAACCATGCCAAGGAAAATACTAAGAGCAGGAGTGGAAGCTATCACACTTCCATTTCTTGGCAACTTCTAAGTTTCAGGCAGAAAACTGGCTTCTCGTTCCGAAAAGAAGCAAAATTTCTCATTGGCTGAAGCGAAACTCACAGCTTTAATTGAATCTGCCCCAAAACTGGTTGGTTCTGATTATTTACAAGTCGTCTTCTGTTTATATCGTCACACACAGAAATGCAGCCTTCCATCAATACTCTTCATATTCTAAGCATTCTTCTTTCAATCAACATTCAATATGGCAAGGGAAGTAACAACATTCACAGACAGATTTCAGACAAGCTGGGAAAGAAGGTCAGTTTGCATTTCTGTAGCGCCGTTAACTTAGTAAAAATGCCACAAAACGTTTCACTGCAGTGTCAATATTCTGGCCCCTCTGGAGATATGAGAGGATCCAGGAGGACACTCTTGGAGAAGGGAAGGTAGAGAGGCTCCAGGAGAGAGTGCTAGAGCTCAGGCAGCTGAAGGCACGGTCGCTGATAGCTGGGAGGATAAAAATCAAGTACGCAAGAGGCCAGGCTTAGAGAACTGCGGAGATCTCAAAGGGTTGTGGGAGGTAACAGAAATGGGGGAGGGGGGGGAAACGAGGTGACAGGCCACGGAGGGAGTGGAAAACGTGGATGGGAATTGTAGGATTGAGTTGCCTCTGAGCCAGACCTCACTGATACAGTGAGTGAATGGAATTTGGTGCAAGTTAGATATGGGCAGGGAGGGCTCAGACTTAGAAACTGAGCATCAAAATACTGACTTATAGTGCGCGGGATTTCAGCAAAATGTAAAATATGCCAAAGAGACAGTTGGTGAATTGTGAGTTCACTTGGGCTGTACTTGGGTTTTGTCCTTGCAATCTCGAACTGTAGGGAGCGTAGCAAGTTGCAGATCACTGCTGACCCGCACCATGAGATGCCTGTGGAGGTGAACATGACCGCGTGGGACTCTCACCTATCTTGATCCGGATATTGTTGGGATTGGATTTACGGCCTCCCGTGCAAGATAGCAGGATGTTCTGGGGCTTCAGGTCACGATGGATGACCCCCTTGCTGTGCAACATCTTCATGGCACCAGCTATCTGCTGCAGGAACAGTCGGATGGTGTCCTCACTGAGGGTCCCCTTCGCTGGAAAGGAAACACAATGTCAGGCACTTAAGCTGTGTCCATGCCAGTGGGGAAACACGCTCATCAATTCACAGCAGCTGAAATGAATCACTGGGATAGACTGCATTGTGCTCTGGGATTGTACTGTGCTCAGCTTCCACATCACACCCTCTAATCCTATTAGCATGTCTGTACCAACCATCCCCTTTGCAACTAGGGCATTTAAAGTTGCTTTAGGCTAAAATAGCAACTTGTAATCACCAAACTCTAAAGCAGACTCCTCACACACCCCAGCACAGAGCATTTTCTCTGCATTAATCTCCTGCCACCACCTTAAATGTCCTAACGCACAAAGCGATTCTTCAATTTTTATCAGAGACAAGTAACATTTACTATGTACAGGTGCAAGGCAATGGTCTCTAGGAGAGAGTTTAACCATTAGACACTCAATAGCATTCCCATGGCTGAATCCCCCATTACCAAAGCCCTGGATATCACCTCTGACCAGCAACTCAACTGGACCAGCCATATAAATACCGTGGTAACAAGTCAGACTCTGGGAATGGTGTGATGAGTAACTCACCTCCTGACTCCCCAAAGCCTGTCCACCATTTACAAAGCACAAGTCAGGAGTATGATGGAATACTCCCCACTTGCCTGGATGAGGGCAGCTCCAACAACATTCAAGAAGCTTGACACCATCCAGGACAAAGCAGCCCCCGCTTGATTGGCACTACATCCACAAACATCCACTCCCTCCACCACCGACGCTCAGTAGCAGCAGCGTGTCCTCTACAAGATGTGCTGCATAAATTTCTTTCCTTCAACAGCATGTTCCAAACCCCTGAACACATCTATCTTGAAGGACAGCAAATACATGTGACTGCCACTCCCTGCAAGTTCCCTTCCAAGCCATTCACCATCCTGACTTGGAAATATATCGCTGTTCCTTCAGCATCACTGGGTCAAAATCCTGGAATTACCTCCTTCAGTGCATTGCGGGTCTACCAACAGGAAATGATTCAAGAAGGCAGCCAGGGACAGACAAGAAATCCAGTGAATTAATGTCTTTTACACGGTCCTTAAAATAGGATCTAGTATGAATTTGAAAACTCGTGTTTGGTGTGAGCTGAGATTTCAGTTAGATTCAGAGGGAGAGGAAGGATCAGTTGGATCACTATGCAGTGCCTTACTGCAAGTTGCAAAGTGTAGATGTGATTGAAGAGACAGTAGTGTTTGGGTCAGATGCTCAGGCTGGCCAGCATTTATCAGCCGTCCCTAATTATGCCTGAGAAGGTGCCGATGAGTTGCCCTCTCGAACTACCGCAGTCGTTGGGGTGCAGGGATAACACAATGCCCTTAGGGGGTGAATTCCAGGATTCTGACCCTGCAACACTGAAAGAACAGCGGTGTATTTCCAAGTCAGAATGGTGAGGGGCTTGGAGGGAAACTTGTGGTTTGCTGTCTCATTTCAATCCATGATTTGAGCCTCTACCATCCAGAAGGACGAGGGTAGCAGGCACATGGGAACACCACCCCCTGCACAGCCCACTTTTGCTGTCTATGGGAGCTTGCTGTGCTCATTTCCTACATTACAACAGCAAGTCCAGAAGTACTTCATTGGCTGTTAAAGTGATTTGAGACAGCAGGATGGCAGGAAAAGTCTTTGTTCTGTTTTGTCCTATTCCTAAGGCGATCAGTCAACCTCACGGTGAACTCGAATCCACTGTCCTGAGCAAATACAGCCAGATGTAACCATCTGTACAGCCATGATCATTTCCTGTCACTCTAGTGAAGTGACCTTTATTGTAGACTTACAATGGAGGTAGTCAGCAAGGTCGCCACCATTACAGTACTGGAAAAGACAAAAACACATAGGTTCAATCGTACTATTCTGTGGTTATCCCAATCTAACATTGTTTATCAGCATCATGTGAAAGTGGAGTGCTTGGAGCAGACCCAGTGGGTAATCAGTATCTCAGCTGCTGAGAGGCACTGTTCGCTCAGAACCCGAAATCACATTTAACAGTAAAGCAGTGTCTGGTGACATTACTGAGGCTGAGGGTTACGGAATGTGTCATGGATATTCGGGAGAAGTCCATGCACTCCCCAGCTCCCTACCCCACCTCCCTCATTGCCATGGACCCAAGGAGTGTCTGTTCTTGAATGCTGCTGTTTGGGATGGCACGGTGGCTCAGCGGTTAGCACAGCGGTTAGCACTGCTACCTCGTAGTGCCAGGGACCCAGGTTCAAACCCAGCCTTGGGCAACTGTCTGTGTGGAGTTTACACATTCTCCCCGTGTCTGTGTGGGTTTCCTCCGGGTGCTCTGGTTTCCTCCCACAGTCCAGAGATGTGCAGGTTAGGGTGGATTAGCCATGGGGAATGCAGGGTTACAAGGATAGGCTAGGGGAGTGAGTCTGGGTGGGATGCTTTTCAGAGGGTCGGTGCAGACTCAATGGGCCAAATGATCTTGTTCCACACCTTAGGGATTCTATGATTCTAAACACACAACAAGGCACCTAGGCTAGGCAGACGTTAGCCTTGGAGCAATAATTCATGACATTTATCCCCCAAAGTAGCCAGGACCCCCTACATAACTCACCTCCATCACCAGATAGACAGAATTTGCCATCTCCTGTAAAATGGAAAGATGTTGATTAGAAATAACAACATTTTCATACAATATATTTGTGCACAGGATGCTGACCTCTGGTCCGCAAGCCTTTCTTGCTGAGATTTTTAAATGGTTTGCATATTTCCCATTGTGAACTGCTATGTCTATATTTATTATACATTATGGTTAAGTCCACTGTCACAATGTAGTGACACATTCTGACCATTAGGCTGGTGCCTTGGATTAAGGCCGTAACACCATAAGAGACAAGGACAGGAGGAGGCCATTCAGCCCCTTGAGCCTGTTCTGCCATTCTATAGGATTGTAACTGATCCAACATTCCTCACATCCACTTTCCTGCTTTAGCCTCTCAAGTTCCTCTCTCTCTTTCTCATCACTTTGAGCACTTTGTGTGTAGGAAAACAAAATGTCATTCATTAAAAGTCCTTGCGCTACATCATGGTCACTTTATGGTCAAATAAAGGTTTAAATTGTCTAACTTGTTTGCCTCCACTTTTGAACACTCCTCTGCTGGAGGGAGGGACTTAGATTGGGTTATCAACCAACTTCTACCATTAGCCACCTGTCTGCCATACTTTGGTTCAATTAACTTGAGACAAGGTCAATGCGTAAATTCAACATTTGCTGCCCATCCCTAATTATACTTGAGAGGGTGAATGCAACTAAGCAGCTTACTTAGCTATTTCAGAGGGCAGCTGAGAGTCAACCACATTGCTGCAGGCGTGGAGTCACATGTCGGCCAAACGGGGTAAGGGTGGCAGATTTCCTTCCCTATGGGGAAAGATAAAGGTAACTTTGAAGGCATTCCAGAGAAGGTTCACTGAATTGATCCCAGATTTGGAGGGACTGTCTTACAAGAGGAGGGTGAGTAGGTTGGGGGTTACCTGTCTGTGGTGATCCTGTGACAGACTCGAAAAGAAGGATGTGCAGGGTTATGAAAAGGAGATGGGAGAATGACATTCAGTCATAGGGCTCATTCAGAAAGAGACAGCACAGACACAACATAGTGGATTGAAGAACCTCCCACCGAATGGGTGACATTTGGTGATGGAGGGGAATGTGGCAGGGCCACCGATGACCAAATCCCTTCCCCCAACCGTCTAGAGAAAGGGTCCTCAGGAATTTTCTTCACAGGACAGGTTGAATTGGTTTGGCCTGTTAATTATCGGAACTTAAAAAGAATGAGAGGTGACCTTATTGAAACACAAGTTTATTAGGGGGGGTTGACAGGCTAGAAACAGAAACATAAAGAGTCTAGGACCAGAGGGTATAATCTCAGAGTAAGGGGTTGCACATTTAAGACAGAGATGAGGAGGAATTTCTTCGCCCAGAAGGGAATAAATCTGTAGAATCTATCCTCGCAGAGGGCTGTCGAGGCTGGGTCATTAACTATATTCAAGGCTGAGATAGACAGATTTTTATTCAGGAAGGGAATTGGGGCTTCTGGAGAAAAAACACGAAAGTGGAGTGGAGGATCATCAGATCACCCTTGATTGCACTGAAACCCTAACCTTATGGGAGCAAAGGACTCGATGGGCCAAATGTCCGATTTCTGCTCCTTCATCTTATTATCTTCCGGTCTTTACAGCAACATTAATTGGCTGCCAGATGCAGGTTGACTGAATTGTTGATCAGTAAATATGAAAAACAGATGCCATTGTTGGATTACATGATCTCAAGACACGCACGTGAACTTTCACCTTTCTGCGGGTTTGGTAGTAACATGATAAGAGGAAAAGCTTTAAAAAGGTGTGAATAATTGACACACTTTGTTACTGCTCACTGCTGGTTGCTACACGTGTGGGGAATTAGTACCTGCAGAGCCTATAAACCACTTCTGATTAAAATTAATTCTTCCAGCTGCAGGGGTGGTATCATAGACCCCGGATGTAGTTTGTCAGCGTGGTTTACTGGATGTGCTCTAGTCTACACAATGCTGACTATCACAGCACAATGTCTGGTGAAATAACGATAAGGACAGGGTACTGTACACGCTTCCCCGTTGCCACCTTTCTCAGCAACCAAACCATGTCTTGCCCCGACCAATTTAAGTCAACTTAAAGTTTGACATGAAGGCAAACTAGCACAGGATGAATTAGATAGAGCCACTCATAGGCAGTGCCATTTAAAATAAATGCTAGCAGTATTAGCCTATCTAAAGTTCTGAGGAAGTGTCCCCGGACCCGAAATGTTAACTCTGTTTCTTCCCTTCACAGATGCTGCCAGACCTGCTGATCTTTTCCAGCAACTTTGTTTTTGCTAGCTTATCTAAATATGTACACAGCCCAGACTAGACACTGCATAAAGGAAGGCCACTCTGTACTCTCTAGACTAGCTGTTATTAATCACAAGATGGTTATTAGAGAGGATGCAATTGCATAATTGGGCTTGTATTAACAAACTACGTTAAAATAGCATCTTTCGTGTACCAGAGACACAAGTCATTACGTAGAGTTATTATCTAACTAAGGTTTGACACTGAGCCATACGAGAGGATGATGTGACCAAAACCTTGGTCAAAGATGTAGGTTTTTAAGGGCATCTGAAAAAAGAACAGAGGCAGAGAGGTGTTGGGAGGCAATTCCAGGAAGTAGGTCCCAGGCAGCTGAAGTATGACCACTTTTGGAGGAGCAATCAAAATCAGGACACACAACACATCACTTCAGAAGTGCCAATACACCTGAGGATTGTAGGTGCTGCAGAAGGTTACAGTGATAGGGAGGGGAGTAGGGGCTGGAGGAGGTTATAGAGATAGGGAGGGGTGTAGGGGGCTGGAGGGGGTTACAGAGATAGGGAGGGGT
>NW_025969594.1:0-14486 GCF_021869965.1 Rhincodon typus | reverse complement strand
AAGAATAAACAACCTTCCTTCAGGTTTACACTGCAGCGAACAGAGAGAGGTCCTGAACTTGAGGGAATCCAATAGCTTCTCCTTTGTACACAGGCTCAAGCCATTCAGGTACCTTGTAGCCAATCACATAGTTACTGGCAGGGAGAGGGCCTTTGTCATCGATACCTCATCATTCATCCAATCAGCTAATTGTACCAACTAAGGTTCCATCTGCATCCAACCCCTTGACTCCAGTTTGTCTGCAAACCACACTTTAACCACAGCTCGAACAAGCAGCTGTATAAGGAGTGCTTACACTGTCAGGTTTCTTCTCTCAAAGCATGCAGCAATCCTTTGTTTTAAAGCAGTTCTTTTCTCATTTCAGTTCACAATTGAAAATGCAGAAAAATAAAACGACACAGCCTTTACAATATTCACCCCAACGACACAGTCTATATCATATGCACCCCAAAGGGAAGGTGTGGCCTCAGTTTAACATCTCACCTGGGGCAACACTCCCTCAGTATTCCCTAGGATTTCTGCACAGGTGGGACTTGAACCCATGATCTTTCTGATGATTAGTGGGTATGAGATTTTTTTCTTTCTGACGTGGCGCCTCGCCATCTTTCGGCTTTGAGAGTCTCTTAACGGTTCTCACTCTGTTTGACGCAAGTGGCATTTTATTAAATGAATAAAATGAATATTAAATGCAGGAGCCCTGACTGAAGGAAAAGCGTTACAGTTTGCTGCTTTCAAAATATTTTTAAGTCACAGGGCTGGCCTATTCAAACTGAGTCATACCACTCTCTTTGCCTAGAGAGAGAACCTAAACAAGTTTCAGCAAACTCATTGTAAACAAGACCAATTAAATTTACTTCCTCTCTCAGTGACACAGTCAGCAGCTAACTGCATAGCTCTTAACTTCGCCAAAAAAACCCCTACTCCTGCCCCCCTCTCACATTGTTAGAATAATGAGTAGTAATAGCAAAGGCGCTGGAATGGGCAATATCAGTGAACAGCACACACAGTGATCAGTGGAGCAGGAAAGTCAACATTTCGGGCTGAAACCCTTTGTCAGGACCGGGGTGGGGGGGAAACCCAGAAGTAAAGAGGGAGGGGGTGGGGCTGGAGGGAGGGTAGATGAGATGGAGATAGGTGAATGCAGGTAGAGGGTTATTGTGGCTGGTTAATGGGAAGGGTGGAGTGGACAGGTGAGTCAGATGATGGACAGGTTGGGGGAAGAGAGATTTTGAAGCTGGTGAAGTCAATATTGAGGCCATTGGGCTATAAGCTCCCAAAGTGAAGTATCAGGTGTAGTTCCTCCAAAACCTTAGTAGTTCCTCCAGTTTACGTTTGGCCTCACTGTTACAGTGGAGGAGGCCAAGGATGGACATGTCACCAGGGGAGTGGGAGGGTGAGTTAAAGTGGATGGCAACTGGAAGGTCAGGTTAGTTGATGTGTGCAGAGCACAGATGCTCCCCAAACCGGTCCCTGAGTCTGTGTTTGGTCTCCCCGAAATAGAGGAGACGTTGACTTCTCTGATCCCCAGATGCTATCTGACCTGCTGTGCTCCTCCAGCTCCACATTTATTGAGTCTAGCTTCCAGCATCTGCGGTCCTTACTGTCTCCAAGTCAGCCATCAGTGGGCAGTTCACAGATTCTTTCTCTTACTTCCTCCCTCTGTTGTTCAAAAAAAATTCTAATCATCTAAATAAGACCACAACAAATTAGAAGCTGCTTTCCATGGTAGCCACAAGTCAAAAAGTACTTCTTTGAATGTAAAGTACTCTAGGACATCACAAGGCTACTTAAGGCGCTACATAAATGCAAGATTTTCTTTCTCCCGTAGTCCAGGAAATGTACCTGTCACTGATTATTTAAGAACTTGTATTTCTACAATCCATTGCATTGCCTCAGGGAACCTTTGATCACTCAGAAATAGAAAAGGCAGGTGAATACTTTAAGCATCTTTGGAGGTTTTGCAGTTGAAGTGTCAGCCATAGTGTTGCCAAACTCTTGTTCAACATATTCCTGGAGATGGTCATCACATTACCTTCTGTCTCTAACTGCCCTGGCCTCACAAATCCAACTAGTTCTCCAACCTGTCCATCTTCACCTTCCCAACCAATTAGGAAGTCAATGGCCTTATTGTTACCTGATTGGATGATGCTTGACTGTTCAACAAACAGTGTTAGTGCCCCCGCAGTATTTTCAGAATTTCAAAGCAAAAAGTGTTCAAAGAATCTTTTTGGAAGGATATATTTTTAATGTGCCTTTCAGATTTTCTCCCTGTGTAGCAACACCCCTTGGATTAACGTTTGATTTTTAGACACTCCAGGGCAATCCAGGAGAGTTGGCAACTTGAGCCCAGCCCCATGTGTCCAACAAAACAAAGGTGGTGGTGAGGAGCGGGAGGAGAGCTTACCTGGAAAGGGGCTTTGCCAGTCAGGCACTGGTATACAATGGTTCCAATACTCCACAGGTCTGCCTTAGCATCGTAATGTTGGGACATGATGACTTCTGGGGCCTGGTGACCAAAGGCCAGACAAGAGTTAAGATCATGAAAAATGTAAGAACTAGGAGCAGGAGTAGGCCATTCAGCCCCTCGAGCCTGCTCCAACATTTAATACAATTATGATTGATCTCATCTAGGCCTCAACTCCACTTTCTTTCCCATTCCCTATAACCCTTCAAACCATTACCAATTAAAAACCTGTGTATCTCCTCCTTCATTTCACTTGCACTCTGGGGTAATGAATTCTACAGATTCATGACCCTTTGAGAGAATTAATTTGTCCCCATCTCTGTTTTAGATCTGCCTCTCCTTATCCTAAAGCTATAATCTCTCGTTCCA
Source organism: Rhincodon typus (assembly GCF_021869965.1). Taxonomy (NCBI): domain Eukaryota; kingdom Metazoa; phylum Chordata; class Chondrichthyes; order Orectolobiformes; family Rhincodontidae; genus Rhincodon; species Rhincodon typus. Next base: position 11,653 of record NW_025969594.1, on the reverse strand, counting down.
GATTGTCCCACACGAGGAAACGTACTCTCTACACCTACTTTGTCAATATTCTTTAGCATCTTTTTCGCCTCAATTAGATCTCCTCTCGTCTTTCTAAACTCTAGTGAGTATGGGCCTAAACTGCTCAATCTCTCTTCATAAAACAAACCCCCTCATCTCCGGATTGAATAGTTGAAAGTTAGAATTGTGACTTCACCAAAAACACACTGGTAATCCCGATTTCTTCAGAAAAATTGCTTAGTTGTGGACACAGAAATGGGGTGGATGGAAGAGAAGTGGAATAAATGGGAGCCTAGTTACGGCATTGAAAGGACCAACTGCAGCGGGAGCAGGCCATTTGGCCCCTTTGAGCCTGCACTGCCGTTCATTTTGATGGTCAGTCATCTCAACTTTGTTCACCCTCTTTACTCTTCTCCAACAAAAATCTGTCGACTGTAAGTTGTGAGAAGTCAAACAGTGTCCAGTATCTATGGCCTTTGAGTCCTGGAGGGAATGAAGCTCAATACCACCAAGAGATTACACAAGCTTCAAAAAGTGTCAAATTAGTGGGTTAGGCAAATTTGGAGTGTATTCCCTTGAATTTAGGAAGTGATGGGATGATTGTGTTTTGACAAAGATTCATTCCTGGGACATGGGCATCACTAGCTGGTCCAGCATTTATTGTCCGTCCCTAGTTGCCCCCTTGAGAAAGTGGTGGTGAGCTGCCTTCTTGAACCACTGCAGTTGATGGGGATGTAGCTACAGATCATAAGGTAATTGATTCAGCTTGTTTAAACATTTAGAAAGATTTGCTCAGGTGGATAGAGGAGGCTGTTGTGGCGCAGTGGCAGTGTCCCTATCTCTGGACAGGGAGGCCCATATGCAAGCCTCACCTACTCTGGAATTATGTCATAACACCTCTGAACAGGTTAGTTGGAAAATATCCAGGGTGAACCAATCAGGAGTGCGAGGGCATTATTTTACATCCAGAGCTGGGCCAGTGTAGACCAAAAATCGGAAATGCACAATCGGGTAACGGAAATCCAAAATGTCTCACGTTGCTGGTTATGGGTCTTTCTTTCTGAAAGTCAGCTGCTGCATTTTCTACAACAGTCACGGCAACCAAAGAAAATTAAAATTATTTTGTTTGAAGTAAAGCACCTTGGGAGGAGGTCACGATAGGCGCAGGCGAAATGCGTATGCTTACAGACTGAACGCACGAGGGAGAGCAGGGCCCTCACAGATGTACACCTCACTGATCCACTGCCCCCGCACAGTTTTGTTGTCTAATCAGTGGTTTGTGTGTTTAAACTGGTAAACAAGGCCAGCTGATGTTTTCCTAATGATTCATAATGACCTGTTACAGTATCTGAGGAAGAGTTACATCAGCCAGAGCACACTCCTCCATGATTCACAACTTGAGTAGAAGATTAAACTATTTGCTTCCTGGACAGTTTTCATTGTGTCTGCAATGACAGAGTTGCATCAGAAATGTTGATGTTTGTTTTTCACTAACTGTGTCACAACAATGTATTCTCACTTCTTTACCCCTTCATTCTGTTCCAGGACGTGGACATCTCTGGCAAGGCCAGTGTTTGTAGCCTATCTCTAATTACCCTTCAAGTGAGTGGCTTGCCAGGGTCATTCCATAGGGCAGTTAAGAGTCAACCACATTACACCGTGGGCCTGGAGTCACATGTAGGCCAGACTGGGTAAAGACAGCAGATTTCCTTCCCTGAAGGTCATTAGCGACCCAGTTGGGTTTTTACAACAATGCATATCATGGCATAGATACTGAGAAGTGCCACATCAGGTCAAGTTGTGGCTCAGGGGTTAGCACTGCTGCCTCACAGTGCCAGGGATTGATCCTACCCTTGGGCGACTGAAAGTGGAGTTTGCATGTTCTCCTTGTGTCTGTGTGGGTTTCCTCCAGGTGCTCCGGTTTCCTCCTACAGTCCAAAGATGTGCAGGCTAGGATGCTGTTCAGAGGGTCAGTGCAGACCTGATGGGCTGAATGGCCTGCTTCCCTTCTACCAGTCATGATCCTATTGAATGGTGGAGCAGGTTCAGGTGGCTGAATGGTCTCCTCTGTTCCTTTCTCTGATTGTCTTATTGACTAAATGCTGATACACATGACACACAAAGATGCACTATGTATGATACGATCTGCCAAACAACACTTTTCACTGTAACTCAGTACATGGGACAACAATCAAACAGACACACTCCCCTGGGATGGGAGATGTAGAGAAGGCAGCTCCGAGGAATTCTAAACCGAGGTGGGCAATAAATGCTGGGCCTAGCCAGTGATGTCCTCAACCCATGAAGGAATAATAAAATAAAATCTACAGGCTGTGTTTTCCCAAACTTCCCAAGACATGGCACTGATAACTCACTGATCAGACTAGTAGGTGGGAACAGGATGAGGTATTATTATTTCAGCCATTCCTGTGTTTTCAGTGCCATCAAGGTGTTCCACACTCAGTAGCCCCAGCCCAATTACTGTTTATTTACAATTCATACCAGGGATGTGGGCATTGCTGGCAAGGCCAGAATTTATTGATGATGCCTGGTTGCCATTAGGAGATATCGCTGAGCCACCTTCCCTTTAAACCAAGTGTAGGCCCGAAACGTCAGCCTTCCTGCTCCTATGATGCTGCTTGGCCTGCTGTGTTCATCCAGCTCTGCACCTTGTTGTCTCTGTATCTGGGAAATCTGCGTTTATTTATCCAATGATCACATGGGATCTCACTGTGTGTAAACTGAGTGCTGCACTTCTTACATTACAACAATGACAGCACATCAAAAAGCAATTCAAATGTTTGCAAACTACTTTGCGGCAGCATGTAAATGAAAGTCTTTCTATCTCATGGGCCATCAGTGAATGTTCGGGAAAGCTAACAAATTTCTTTAACTTGTTTCTCTTTTAGCTGTAATCAAAGCAAAATCCTGCAGATTCTGAAAACGCTGGAGAAACTCAACAGATCTGGCAGCATCTGCAGAGAGAAAGCACAGTCAATATTTCCAGTCCAGTGACTCACTTAACAAACATTAATTCTATTTCTCTTTCTATGGATGTAAAGACTTTGTTAAGTGAGTCACTGGACCAAAACATTATCTCTGCTTTCCCTCCACAGATGCTGCCAGACCTGCTGAGTTTCTCCAGCAACTTCTGCTTTTAGTTCTTTTGGCTAAAACTTTTCTTTCAATATCTTCCCATGCTTTGAAACTAAAAATCTCAAACTGTTGTGGTGAGATTGAAAGGCACATTCTCTGGATGACAAGACCAGCAAATTAATTACTCGACGACCAAACATCAAGAACAAACCAACTGAGAAATCCCTCAGGACGGTACTCACCATATACATGGGGGATCCACACAACGTTGCTGCTAACATGTTGGTCTGTAAATAGCGAGCGAAGCCAAAGTCAGCTGTGAGGGGGGTGTAAGGAGTGAGTATTATTGCCAAAGCAAGCCTGCATTGTGTTTGCAATTCAAACATTGCAACAGTCTATCAACCAAGTAATACAAAGCTGTATGTTTAGAAAACAGTGTTATCAAGGCAATAATTTCTTTCAATTGGAAGCGAATGGTAAAGTCATTTGGATTAATTGTTATCATCATGAAGTGATCACCAGCAAATCCTTTGGACTGCTCTGGAGTCGTGTGACGTTTCACCTCATGCGCAAAGTTGTGAGAATGAGAAAAAAACAAGTTGCAAAATCGCCGTGGCATTAAAAAACTGGCTCTCCTCTTCCTTTTCACTGGGGGGGATTCCACTTCTCAAGTATTGGGGAGGACAGGAGGACTTCTGATCAGGTGGGAGTATGTTTGTGTGTGTGTGCGCGCATGTGTGTGTGCGCGCGTGTGTGTGTGCGTGTGCAAGAGAGAGACAGAACCCGGGACACCTAGTCCAGAAGTACAGACATTACCACTATGCCACGTATGTAGGGTTAGTATTGAAGGCAAAGGGACCATAATCCTACCAGGCCATGCGACTGCTCTCTCAGAGTCAGAGAGATGACTGGTGGTGGTTTAACCTGAGGGTCATCACACCTTGAAAAGGGGAAGTGGCATGGGAATTGAACCCTCTTCTATTGGCATCACACTGCATGGCAAACCTACCGTCCAGCTAACTGCCCCCAGTGTTATGGAGCAGGTAGGTAAGCAGGGATTGGGGTTAATCTTTTATTGATGAACTGGGTGGGGTTTGATTTAGCCCCCTCCTGACCTCTCCCTCCCCTTTGATAGTCGGCATTGCCCTTAATGGGGTTTGCACGATTGAAAAACACGGGGGATTTATTGTAGGTGGTTAATAAATGAAAATGACCACAGGTGACCTGGCGATGGGAAAAAGCTGGTTCCGTTGTTTGCGATACCACATCCAAAAGAAAATAAACTGAGTGCATAGGGAGGTTAATGGTGGCACAGTGGTTTATGTCGCTGGACGAAGAATATAGAGAGTGTGGGTTCATAACCCCACAATGACAGATGGTGAAGCAGATGGAAGAGTATCCAATATTCAGTGACACACAGTCTGAGGAGAGAGTCCTGCAGTTGGTGACACAGTCCAGGGAGAGAGTCCTGCCCTGGAATCTATATTTTCCTGCTGATGCCACCATTGCAGTATTTCAGCCAATTAATATTGACTTATCAAAGCAATCTGCAGCCTTTCTCTCCCCTCGTATAAATTGGTGCTCCCTGTGAAATTTGGCAGTTTTGCTTTTGCTCTGATGAATGGAAGACAAACAGCTTCAGCAACCTGTCTGTGTCTTCAGTGATATCACTGGGAGAGTTCTGTTCAGAGAGAAGGCATGATCGAGGGGGTGAGCAACAAACAGTGTGGAGGATGGGGGTAACTGATACATTGACTGTAACCCCTCCAGCATCAGGCAGTCAGAGGGGTGAAAAGCTCAGTTGGGTGAGGGGAGATGTGTGAAGTGGCGAGGAAGGAAATGAGATGATGTTAAAACTCTCATCAATGTGCTGGATTAATTTGCTTTTCCTCAAAGAGCAGGGGTTCCTAATCTTGAGGAACACAGTGTCAGAGAAGGACAGCAAGGTTCTCTCCAGCAGAAAGAACCACTTGATTGAGTAACCATGCCAAGGAAAATACTAAGAGCAGGAGTGGAAGCTATCACACTTCCATTTCTTGGCAACTTCTAAGTTTCAGGCAGAAAACTGGCTTCTCGTTCCGAAAAGAAGCAAAATTTCTCATTGGCTGAAGCGAAACTCACAGCTTTAATTGAATCTGCCCCAAAACTGGTTGGTTCTGATTATTTACAAGTCGTCTTCTGTTTATATCGTCACACACAGAAATGCAGCCTTCCATCAATACTCTTCATATTCTAAGCATTCTTCTTTCAATCAACATTCAATATGGCAAGGGAAGTAACAACATTCACAGACAGATTTCAGACAAGCTGGGAAAGAAGGTCAGTTTGCATTTCTGTAGCGCCGTTAACTTAGTAAAAATGCCACAAAACGTTTCACTGCAGTGTCAATATTCTGGCCCCTCTGGAGATATGAGAGGATCCAGGAGGACACTCTTGGAGAAGGGAAGGTAGAGAGGCTCCAGGAGAGAGTGCTAGAGCTCAGGCAGCTGAAGGCACGGTCGCTGATAGCTGGGAGGATAAAAATCAAGTACGCAAGAGGCCAGGCTTAGAGAACTGCGGAGATCTCAAAGGGTTGTGGGAGGTAACAGAAATGGGGGAGGGGGGGGAAACGAGGTGACAGGCCACGGAGGGAGTGGAAAACGTGGATGGGAATTGTAGGATTGAGTTGCCTCTGAGCCAGACCTCACTGATACAGTGAGTGAATGGAATTTGGTGCAAGTTAGATATGGGCAGGGAGGGCTCAGACTTAGAAACTGAGCATCAAAATACTGACTTATAGTGCGCGGGATTTCAGCAAAATGTAAAATATGCCAAAGAGACAGTTGGTGAATTGTGAGTTCACTTGGGCTGTACTTGGGTTTTGTCCTTGCAATCTCGAACTGTAGGGAGCGTAGCAAGTTGCAGATCACTGCTGACCCGCACCATGAGATGCCTGTGGAGGTGAACATGACCGCGTGGGACTCTCACCTATCTTGATCCGGATATTGTTGGGATTGGATTTACGGCCTCCCGTGCAAGATAGCAGGATGTTCTGGGGCTTCAGGTCACGATGGATGACCCCCTTGCTGTGCAACATCTTCATGGCACCAGCTATCTGCTGCAGGAACAGTCGGATGGTGTCCTCACTGAGGGTCCCCTTCGCTGGAAAGGAAACACAATGTCAGGCACTTAAGCTGTGTCCATGCCAGTGGGGAAACACGCTCATCAATTCACAGCAGCTGAAATGAATCACTGGGATAGACTGCATTGTGCTCTGGGATTGTACTGTGCTCAGCTTCCACATCACACCCTCTAATCCTATTAGCATGTCTGTACCAACCATCCCCTTTGCAACTAGGGCATTTAAAGTTGCTTTAGGCTAAAATAGCAACTTGTAATCACCAAACTCTAAAGCAGACTCCTCACACACCCCAGCACAGAGCATTTTCTCTGCATTAATCTCCTGCCACCACCTTAAATGTCCTAACGCACAAAGCGATTCTTCAATTTTTATCAGAGACAAGTAACATTTACTATGTACAGGTGCAAGGCAATGGTCTCTAGGAGAGAGTTTAACCATTAGACACTCAATAGCATTCCCATGGCTGAATCCCCCATTACCAAAGCCCTGGATATCACCTCTGACCAGCAACTCAACTGGACCAGCCATATAAATACCGTGGTAACAAGTCAGACTCTGGGAATGGTGTGATGAGTAACTCACCTCCTGACTCCCCAAAGCCTGTCCACCATTTACAAAGCACAAGTCAGGAGTATGATGGAATACTCCCCACTTGCCTGGATGAGGGCAGCTCCAACAACATTCAAGAAGCTTGACACCATCCAGGACAAAGCAGCCCCCGCTTGATTGGCACTACATCCACAAACATCCACTCCCTCCACCACCGACGCTCAGTAGCAGCAGCGTGTCCTCTACAAGATGTGCTGCATAAATTTCTTTCCTTCAACAGCATGTTCCAAACCCCTGAACACATCTATCTTGAAGGACAGCAAATACATGTGACTGCCACTCCCTGCAAGTTCCCTTCCAAGCCATTCACCATCCTGACTTGGAAATATATCGCTGTTCCTTCAGCATCACTGGGTCAAAATCCTGGAATTACCTCCTTCAGTGCATTGCGGGTCTACCAACAGGAAATGATTCAAGAAGGCAGCCAGGGACAGACAAGAAATCCAGTGAATTAATGTCTTTTACACGGTCCTTAAAATAGGATCTAGTATGAATTTGAAAACTCGTGTTTGGTGTGAGCTGAGATTTCAGTTAGATTCAGAGGGAGAGGAAGGATCAGTTGGATCACTATGCAGTGCCTTACTGCAAGTTGCAAAGTGTAGATGTGATTGAAGAGACAGTAGTGTTTGGGTCAGATGCTCAGGCTGGCCAGCATTTATCAGCCGTCCCTAATTATGCCTGAGAAGGTGCCGATGAGTTGCCCTCTCGAACTACCGCAGTCGTTGGGGTGCAGGGATAACACAATGCCCTTAGGGGGTGAATTCCAGGATTCTGACCCTGCAACACTGAAAGAACAGCGGTGTATTTCCAAGTCAGAATGGTGAGGGGCTTGGAGGGAAACTTGTGGTTTGCTGTCTCATTTCAATCCATGATTTGAGCCTCTACCATCCAGAAGGACGAGGGTAGCAGGCACATGGGAACACCACCCCCTGCACAGCCCACTTTTGCTGTCTATGGGAGCTTGCTGTGCTCATTTCCTACATTACAACAGCAAGTCCAGAAGTACTTCATTGGCTGTTAAAGTGATTTGAGACAGCAGGATGGCAGGAAAAGTCTTTGTTCTGTTTTGTCCTATTCCTAAGGCGATCAGTCAACCTCACGGTGAACTCGAATCCACTGTCCTGAGCAAATACAGCCAGATGTAACCATCTGTACAGCCATGATCATTTCCTGTCACTCTAGTGAAGTGACCTTTATTGTAGACTTACAATGGAGGTAGTCAGCAAGGTCGCCACCATTACAGTACTGGAAAAGACAAAAACACATAGGTTCAATCGTACTATTCTGTGGTTATCCCAATCTAACATTGTTTATCAGCATCATGTGAAAGTGGAGTGCTTGGAGCAGACCCAGTGGGTAATCAGTATCTCAGCTGCTGAGAGGCACTGTTCGCTCAGAACCCGAAATCACATTTAACAGTAAAGCAGTGTCTGGTGACATTACTGAGGCTGAGGGTTACGGAATGTGTCATGGATATTCGGGAGAAGTCCATGCACTCCCCAGCTCCCTACCCCACCTCCCTCATTGCCATGGACCCAAGGAGTGTCTGTTCTTGAATGCTGCTGTTTGGGATGGCACGGTGGCTCAGCGGTTAGCACAGCGGTTAGCACTGCTACCTCATAGTGCCAGGGACCCAGGTTCAAACCCAGCCTTGGGCAACTGTCTGTGTGGAGTTTACACATTCTCCCCGTGTCTGTGTGGGTTTCCTCCGGGTGCTCTGGTTTCCTCCCACAGTCCAGAGATGTGCAGGTTAGGGTGGATTAGCCATGGGGAATGCAGGGTTACAAGGATAGGCTAGGGGAGTGAGTCTGGGTGGGATGCTTTTCAGAGGGTCGGTGCAGACTCAATGGGCCAAATGATCTTGTTCCACACCTTAGGGATTCTATGATTCTAAACACACAACAAGGCACCTAGGCTAGGCAGACGTTAGCCTTGGAGCAATAATTCATGACATTTATCCCCCAAAGTAGCCAGGACCCCCTACATAACTCACCTCCATCACCAGATAGACAGAATTTGCCATCTCCTGTAAAATGGAAAGATGTTGATTAGAAATAACAACATTTTCATACAATATATTTGTGCACAGGATGCTGACCTCTGGTCCGCAAGCCTTTCTTGCTGAGATTTTTAAATGGTTTGCATATTTCCCATTGTGAACTGCTATGTCTATATTTATTATACATTATGGTTAAGTCCACTGTCACAATGTAGTGACACATTCTGACCATTAGGCTGGTGCCTTGGATTAAGGCCGTAACACCATAAGAGACAAGGACAGGAGGAGGCCATTCAGCCCCTTGAGCCTGTTCTGCCATTCTATAGGATTGTAACTGATCCAACATTCCTCACATCCACTTTCCTGCTTTAGCCTCTCAAGTTCCTCTCTCTCTTTCTCATCACTTTGAGCACTTTGTGTGTAGGAAAACAAAATGTCATTCATTAAAAGTCCTTGCGCTACATCATGGTCACTTTATGGTCAAATAAAGGTTTAAATTGTCTAACTTGTTTGCCTCCACTTTTGAACACTCCTCTGCTGGAGGGAGGGACTTAGATTGGGTTATCAACCAACTTCTACCATTAGCCACCTGTCTGCCATACTTTGGTTCAATTAACTTGAGACAAGGTCAATGCGTAAATTCAACATTTGCTGCCCATCCCTAATTATACTTGAGAGGGTGAATGCAACTAAGCAGCTTACTTAGCTATTTCAGAGGGCAGCTGAGAGTCAACCACATTGCTGCAGGCGTGGAGTCACATGTCGGCCAAACGGGGTAAGGGTGGCAGATTTCCTTCCCTATGGGGAAAGATAAAGGTAACTTTGAAGGCATTCCAGAGAAGGTTCACTGAATTGATCCCAGATTTGGAGGGACTGTCTTACAAGAGGAGGGTGAGTAGGTTGGGGGTTACCTGTCTGTGGTGATCCTGTGACAGACTCGAAAAGAAGGATGTGCAGGGTTATGAAAAGGAGATGGGAGAATGACATTCAGTCATAGGGCTCATTCAGAAAGAGACAGCACAGACACAACATAGTGGATTGAAGAACCTCCCACCGAATGGGTGACATTTGGTGATGGAGGGGAATGTGGCAGGGCCACCGATGACCAAATCCCTTCCCCCAACCGTCTAGAGAAAGGGTCCTCAGGAATTTTCTTCACAGGACAGGTTGAATTGGTTTGGCCTGTTAATTATCGGAACTTAAAAAGAATGAGAGGTGACCTTATTGAAACACAAGTTTATTAGGGGGGGTTGACAGGCTAGAAACAGAAACATAAAGAGTCTAGGACCAGAGGGTATAATCTCAGAGTAAGGGGTTGCACATTTAAGACAGAGATGAGGAGGAATTTCTTCGCCCAGAAGGGAATAAATCTGTAGAATCTATCCTCGCAGAGGGCTGTCGAGGCTGGGTCATTAACTATATTCAAGGCTGAGATAGACAGATTTTTATTCAGGAAGGGAATTGGGGCTTCTGGAGAAAAAACACGAAAGTGGAGTGGAGGATCATCAGATCACCCTTGATTGCACTGAAACCCTAACCTTATGGGAGCAAAGGACTCGATGGGCCAAATGTCCGATTTCTGCTCCTTCATCTTATTATCTTCCGGTCTTTACAGCAACATTAATTGGCTGCCAGATGCAGGTTGACTGAATTGTTGATCAGTAAATATGAAAAACAGATGCCATTGTTGGATTACATGATCTCAAGACACGCACGTGAACTTTCACCTTTCTGCGGGTTTGGTAGTAACATGATAAGAGGAAAAGCTTTAAAAAGGTGTGAATAATTGACACACTTTGTTACTGCTCACTGCTGGTTGCTACACGTGTGGGGAATTAGTACCTGCAGAGCCTATAAACCACTTCTGATTAAAATTAATTCTTCCAGCTGCAGGGGTGGTATCATAGACCCCGGATGTAGTTTGTCAGCGTGGTTTACTGGATGTGCTCTAGTCTACACAATGCTGACTATCACAGCACAATGTCTGGTGAAATAACGATAAGGACAGGGTACTGTACACGCTTCCCCGTTGCCACCTTTCTCAGCAACCAAACCATGTCTTGCCCCGACCAATTTAAGTCAACTTAAAGTTTGACATGAAGGCAAACTAGCACAGGATGAATTAGATAGAGCCACTCATAGGCAGTGCCATTTAAAATAAATGTTAGCAGTATTAGCCTATCTAAAGTTCTGAGGAAGTGTCCCCGGACCCGAAATGTTAACTCTGTTTCTTCCCTTCACAGATGCTGCCAGACCTGCTGATCTTTTCCAGCAACTTTGTTTTTGCTAGCTTATCTAAATATGTACACAGCCCAGACTAGACACTGCATAAAGGAAGGCCACTCTGTACTCTCTAGACTAGCTGTTATTAATCACAAGATGGTTATTAGAGAGGATGCAATTGCATAATTGGGCTTGTATTAACAAACTACGTTAAAATAGCATCTTTCGTGTACCAGAGACACAAGTCATTACGTAGAGTTATTATCTAACTAAGGTTTGACACTGAGCCATACGAGAGGATGATGTGACCAAAACCTTGGTCAAAGATGTAGGTTTTTAAGGGCATCTGAAAAAAGAACAGAGGCAGAGAGGTGTTGGGAGGCAATTCCAGGAAGTAGGTCCCAGGCAGCTGAAGTATGACCACTTTTGGAGGAGCAATCAAAATCAGGACACACAACACATCACTTCAGAAGTGCCAATACACCTGAGGATTGTAGGTGCTGCAGAAGGTTACAGTGATAGGGAGGGGAGTAGGGGCTGGAGGAGGTTATAGAGATAGGGAGGGGTGTAGGGGGCTGGAGGGGGTTACAGAGATAGGGAGGGGT
>NW_025969593.1:0-14490 GCF_021869965.1 Rhincodon typus | reverse complement strand
ATCCCTCTTCTATCCGCCTCCCACTCTCTCCCTATTTATTTCAAAACCCCCTTCCCCTCCCCCTTTTCTGATGAAGGGTCTAGGCCCGAAACGTCAGCCTCTCTGCTCCTATGATGCTGCTTGGCCTGCTGTGTTCATCCAGCCTTGCACCTTGTTGTCTCGGATTCTCCAGCATCTGCAATTCCTACTATCTCTAAATTATTTGGTTATCTCTTTGCTGGTTGTGCAAGTTTGCAGTTTATAAATTGCATTTCTTTTTATTATTTATTCACAGGATGAGGGCATCATTGGCTAGGCCAGCATTTATTGCCCTTCCCTAATTTGCTCAGAGGGCAATTAAGAGTCAACTATATTTCTGTGGGTCTGGAGTCACATGTAGGCCAGACCAGGTAAAGATGGCAGTTTCCTTCCCTAAAAGACATTAACAAACCAGATGGGTTTTTCCCAACAGTCAACAATGGATTCATGATCATCATTAGACTCTTAATTCCAGATTCACATTGAATTCAAATTCCAGACGACACTAAGATTGGTGGAGTAGCAGATAGTGAAGGGGACTGTCGGAGAATGCAGCAGAATATAGATAGTTTGGACAGTTGGGTGGAGAAATTGCAGATGGAGTTCAATCCAGGCAAATGCGAGGTGACGCATTTTGGAAGATTCAATTCAAGAGCGAACTATACGGTAAATGGAAAAGCCCTGGGGAAAATTGATGCACAGAAAGATCTGGGTGTTCAGGTCCATTGTACCCTGAAGGTGGCAACGCAGGTGGATAGAGTGGTCAAGAAGGCATGCAGCATGCTTTCATTCATCAGACGGGGTATTGAGTACAAGAGTTGGCAGGTCATGTTACAGTTGTATAGGACTTTGGTTCGACCACATTTGGAATACTGCGTACAGTTCTGGTCGCCGCATTACCAAAAGGATGTGGATGCTTTGGAGAGGGTGCAGAGGAGGTTCACCAGGATGTTGCCTGGTATGGAGGGCACTAGCTATGAAGAGAGGTTGAGTAGATTAGGATTATTTACATTAGAAAGGCGGAGATTGAGGGGGGACCTGATTGAGGTCTGCAAAATCATGAGTGGTATATACAGGGTGGATAGCAAGAAACTTTTTCCCAAAGTGGGGGACTCAATTACTAGGGGTCACAATTTCAAGGTGAGAGGGGAAAAGTTTAAGGGAGATATGCGTGGCAAGTTCTTTACGCAGAGAGTGGTGGGTGCCTGGATGCGTTGCCAGCGGAGGTGGTAGAGGCGGGCACGATAGTGTCATTTAAGATGTATCTAGACAGATACATGAATGGGCAGGGAGCAGAGGGATATAGATCCTTGGAAAATAGGCAACAGGTTTAGACAGAGGATCTGGATCGGCGCAGGCTTGGAGGGCCGTAGGGCCTGTTCCTGTGCTGTAATTTTCTTTGTTCTTTGTTCCACCATCTGCCGTGCTGGGATTCAAACCCAGGTCCCCAGAACATCATCTGGGTCTCTGGATTAGCAGTCCAGTGATAATACCACGAGGCCATCACCTCCTTGCCAAGGTTCCTACACTTCAATAGTGACTACACTTCAAAAGTATTTCATTAACTGCGAAGCACTTTGCAATATTCTAAGGTTGTGAAAGGTACTACATAAGTGAAAGTATTTCTACCCTTTCCCACTTTCAATGTTTCCTGCCCACAGTTAGAATTGCTGTAGAAAAGCAAAACAAATTAGCCCAGCAATGAATATTGTAATTTTCTCGCAGACTTAAGTGAAAGACATTTGAGCCTATTCCTGGACGTTGCAAAATCTACAGCATAGAAACGGCCTATAATTCTGCAACGATTGATGAAGAAGACACAGGGACCATTTTGCAGCAAGAAGTTCACAATACATTAGATCATAGATCATAGAACCCCTACAGTGTGGAAACAGGCCCTTTGGCCCAACAAGTCCATATGGAACCTCAGAGCAACCCACCCAGACTCAGCCTGCATAACCCACCTAATCTACACATCCCTGAACACTACAGGCAATTTAGCATGGCCAATCCACCTAGCCTGCACATCTTTGGACTGTAGGAGGAAACCAGAGCACCCAGAGGAAACCCACACAGACACAGGGAGAATGTGCAAACTCCACACAGACAGTCACCTGAGAGTGGAATCAAACCCAGGTCCCTGGTGCTGTGAGGCAGCAGTGCTAACCACTGAGCTACAATACCACCCCTAGATTTAGCTCCTTGGGGCTGAGTAGAGGGTTTGAACCACACAGTCCCCAGAGAAAGGTCACACATTGGTGTGTTGGCTGTGGACCTATCTTCAGAAGTGAGACATAAACCGGTCTGTTTCTCACCCACAGGATACTGACTGTTCTACTGAATGTTACTCCAGGTCTCTGTTTTCATTCAGGATTTGCACCGCACACTAAAGGTCACGAAAAGACAGAAGTAACACAGAGTAAGACTGAAGCTGTCTTACCAGGCAGTCGAGCTGAGAGACAGGGCTCTTGCTTCCAGGTTGGCTGATGTCCCAGACCTTCACGCACCCTTTCCCTCCCGTGTAAACGTGCCTCATGGGGTTGCTGACAGTAACAGCACACACCACCTCACCGTGATTCAGGTTGTTGATCTGCCGAGCGTGCCGGGGTATCCCTGGTCCAACCAAAGCATCGTGAGGGAAAGGGACAGGCTGCATCTGACTGTCGGCACTGACGTGGAAGGAGTAGGCTCTGGGATCAAAAATCAGGAACTTAGAACAAAGCAAATGAACAAAGTCTATTTCAAACCAGCTCTATCCTTTTTAACAATGTGTGCTTTGTCAGCAATGATACCGGTTTGGTGGATCTCTAAGCCACGGAATCAATAGCATGGGCTGAACAGCCTCCTTCCCAAAGAGTCACAGAGACCAGTGCTGCAAAGAGATAAAGGCCATTCAGCCCTTTGAGTCCATACCAGCTCTCAGTAGAACAACTCAGTCAATTCCATTCCCCAAATCTAACCCCGTAGCCTTGCTGTTTTATTTCCCTCAAGTTTCCATCCAATTTTCTTTTAAATAAGTTATCATCTCCATTTGCACCACCAGGTTTCATCATTGCCAGCTGCACGAAAAGTTTTTCCTCACATACTCTTTGTATTTCTTGTCCAAAACCATGTCCTCCATTCCTTCTATCATCAGCTTAACAGGAATAGATTCTCCTTGTCCATTTTCTCCTGATCTGTCATAACCTTTATACAATTCTATCAAACAAACCTCTCAATCTCCCCGCTCCAAATGGCCAACCCTCAAACTAGCCTGCCAGCTAAATCATATCCGGGACCATTCCAGTAAATCTCTTCCACGTATTCTCCAGGGCCCTCTAGAAGTGTGGTGGCCAGAACTGGCACACAATCGTTTCTAGGCTGTAGATGATTCTATGATTCTACTGAGGTTCCTGATTTGATTCCTAATCTGTGCCGCTGTAGCTTGTCTTAGAATTGTAGGGTCATACAGCATGGAAACTGGCCCTTCGGCCCAACTAGTCCATGCTGACCAGGTTTCCTAAACTGAACTAGTCCCATTTGCCTATGTTTGGCTCATATCCCTCTAAATCTTTCCCATCTAAGTACCTGACCAAATGTCTTTTAAATATTGTAACTGTACTTGCCTCCACCACTTCTTCTGGCAGCTCGTTCCATATACACACCACCCTCTGTGTGAAAAAGTTACCCCAAAGGTCCCTTTTAAATCTTTCCCCTCTCATCTTAAACCTATCCCCAATAGTTTTGGCCTCCCCTACTCTGGGGAAAAGACATTAACTATTCACCTTATCTATGCACCTCATGATTTTATAAATCTCTATAAGGTCACCCCTCAGCCTCCTACACACCAGAGAAAATGGTCCCAAACTATCCAGCCTCTCCTCCAGTCTTGATAACATCCTTATAAATCTTTTTGCACCTTTTCCAGTTTAATAACATCCTTCTTATTGCGGGCAACTAGGATTGTATGCAGCACTCCAAATATGGCCTTACCAATTTCTGGTACAGCTGTAACATGATGTGCCAAATGCCTTCCTCACCACTCTACCTGTGACACCACTTTCAAGGAACTACACAACTGCACCCTTAAGTCTCTCTGTTTGACAACAGTCCACAGGGCTTGACATAACTGTGTAAGTCCTGCCCTGGTTTGTCTTACCAAAATGCGATACCTCTGCATTAAACTCCATTTCTCTGCACAGGCCCAGTCGATCACGATCCCATTGTACTCTTAGATAACCTCCTTCACTGTCTACTATACCACCAATTTTGATGTCTTTGAGTGACACAGTGGAACTACTGTAACAATGGTGCGCCTATGTGAGATAGCTAAGTGTTACAGACAAGCTGCTTATTTCAGACGGCTGTCAGGTGACCCACGCTTTCTGTGGACTTCAATGGAAATGGTTTTGAGACTGGCTGAGTCAGATAGCATGTCAGCAACCTGCCAAGGGTTATCCATGAACAACATTGGTCTCCTGACCTATCTATTACCAGTAAAAGTTCATGGCTCAGTTCCACCCAAATTGCATTGATTTGTCTATGATTTTTCCTGAAGATTCCTTTTTTAATTAACACCCTTAAGCTGGATACAATACAACTGCAATCTGCATGAAACATTGACTTACTATTGAGCATAAAGCAATCAGAATTTGACTCTGTACCAAGAGATTCAGGATTAAAGTCTGAAGTCACAGTGTACGATAGCAGTATCTAATTATGATAGATTACCAACATCAATGAAATAATGAACATTGGCATTTCTATAAATGCATTATTGCACCCATTATTAATAATTACACAGCTCCATTTCAACCTGCTGACACTGTCAATATAACTGGTGAAATATCAGAGCCTTGCCCTTGTCTGATATAACTCCCAGTTATGCACATTGGCTTTTTGAAGCAAGGACACTTTGCTCATTAATACTCTTAACAGAAATATGAAGTGACCTCGGTAAGATAAACATAGGGCAGTGGTTCAGTGAAAATGAGTATTGAGGATGAAAAGGAAACAAAGGTTACACCAAGAGAGTGAGAGAAGGCTTGTGTGGACCATAAAGTCTGGCATGGACCAGTTAGGCTGAACAGAATACAATAATGGCACAAACTCTACGCAAGAATTAAGGCCAGAGACATTTTAAATCGGCGAAAAATGATTTTTTAATGAGATGTTCAGAAGAACTCAAAGAATGAGAAACTTACTAAGTGAGGGAGTAAAGAAGAAACATGATGTGGGATATGAAATGTAAAGTTGAATGATACAATGTGTTTTGTGACCACTCAGATCCTTTTGTGTCCTTATATTTTTAATGTAAATCACACACCCAGAGACTGTACCATTAGCTTATCATTTCAAGCTTGTTTTCAGCCAATAGCTGCTCTGTTTTGTGGGGTGTGTGCTTATGTTCAGACAAAAACAGAAATTTTCAGGTAGGAGCTAAATGAGCCACCTGAAAGGAACGTGACCGGCAGCTTTTCCAATCTAAGTTGGACTGTGGCTGGGTTTGATGCCCACTACAATACAACATGGCTGACCCAGGAGCCAGTCTTAATATTGTTGCTAAGCTAACAGTATGGGAATTGGTAGGTCTATGTCTACATATGTGTGTGTGTGTGTATCTGTGTGTATGTGTGTGTGTGCGTGTGTCTGTTTGTGTGTGTCTGTGTGTATGTGTGCATGTCTGTTTGTGTGTACGTTTGTGCGCGTGTCTCTGTGTGTGTGTGTGTGTATTTGTGTGTGTGTGTGTGTGTGTGTGTGCATGTTTGTGTGTATGTGAATGTTTGTGTGTGTGCATGTTTGTGTGTATGTGTATGTTTGTGTGTGTGTGCTGTGTCTGTGTCTCTGTGTGTGTGTGTGTGTGTGTGTGTGTCTATGTGTGTATGTCTATGTGTGTGTGTGTGTGTGTGTGTGTATGTCTATGTGTGTGTGTGTGTGTGTGTGTATGTATGTCTATGTGTGTGTGTGTGTGTGTGTGTGTGTGTCTGTGTGTGTGTGTGTGTGTGTGTGTGTGTGCGCGCGCGCTTGACCCAGATTAAAAGTTGGCATCAAACCCAAATACTCCAGTGTTATATTTGGTTGTCATTCCAGGGTTAATAATGGTCTTGGATGAAGCGTATATCCTAATTTACCTCAATGCAGCTCTTGTGGTGCAGTGGTAGTATCCCTATCTCTGAGCCAGGAAGCCTGGGTTCAAGTCCTACCTGCTCTAGTGGTGTGAAATAACATCTCTACACAAGTTGATTAGACAGCATTCTTTGTCTGGTCACAAAATTGGGCAGTCCCATGAATAATAAAAAAAAGAATATTATGCCTGAACACCCCTGCTGGGTGTTTCCTCCATCCCATCCCCTCACCATCCTCCATCCCAGAAATCCTCGCAACTACCGAGCTGATCACTCTTGGCTGGCTTCTGGCCCTCAGCCCTTTCCTCGACTCTCCCAGCACAACATGTATATTCTATGCAAGGGCGCCACTGAAATCTAGCACAACAGCCAACACCACTGGCTGACTGTGCACCAAAGGGGAGGTTAACTCATTCCTTCACAGGCTTGATCAGGAAGGCTAGGCTAGGAACTAAAGGATTGGCCCTGGAGGCAGCACGGTGGCTCAGTGGTTAGCACTGTTGCCTGACAGCGCCGCAGACCGGGTTCGATTCCAGCCTCAGGTGACTGTCTGCATAGAGTTTGCACATTCTCCCTGTGTCTGCATGCATTTCCATCCAGTGCTCTGATTTTCTCCCACATTTCAAAAATGTGTAGGTTAAGTTGATTAGCCATACTAAATTGCCCCATAGTGCCCAGGGATGTGCAGTTTAGGTGTGCTAGCCATGGTAATGTGCAGAATTACAGGGATACAATAGGAATTGGGTCTAGGTGGGATGTTCTTTGGAGGGTTGGTGCGGGCTGGATGGGCCAAATGGTCTCTTTCTGCACTATAGGGATTCTATTCTATGATTCTAAGTCCTCAACTGAAGGTTCAAATGAAAGAAGAAAAAGAGTCAGTGCAGCTCTACTAAGTGACTATAAAAACAAGTTTCACAAAACCATAGGGACACAGGTCACATGGGGGGGCTGCTCTAGATTGAGAAAGGCAAATTGTCAGAATACAGGCCTCAAATGGAACCTAACAGCTAGAGAGAGAGAAAAAATAATAAAGATTTTGAAAGAAGGGTTGCGACTTGAGTTCCAAAAAGTCAAGGGTTTTAGTTTCCTCCGCGCAGTCAGTAAGTGACTCTGTAACAAAACTCACGGTTTTCCCCCAGGAATGGTGGGCAGGCTAGGAGGAAGTCCTGAAGCACGCATATGAGGATGTGACTCAAAGGCAACCTGAAAACACAGAAATCATTTGTGTCAGCTGTGGTTGAGATTGCCACGCATATTAAACCTGCTGGAATGTGGTGCAGACTGCACGAAGAGGTCAGCAAAAGGGTAAACACTCTGCAATTCCCTCAACTGTGACACTGGAAGCCCCAGTGCTAGTCTCCCCACTTATCACATCATCTATGGATATACGTCAATACAGTAATTTGGGAGCAGTTAACATTCTATTGTCACACTGGGTGTTGGTTTGGGAGGCAAAACAAGTTAGTTGTGCAGTGTTCTGATGTGGGTAACCGATAGATTAAGTAGACAGCTACATTAACTTTTTACCTTTGACACCTACTGGTGAATCTAGCTGTGACTGAAACGATGAAAACTTGTGTCTGCTTGAAAGCAACATTTTTTCATCCCATTTCATAGTGGGTGTAATCATAACTGGATTTGGCACTTGCAGGCATAAGGTTAGCATTTTTGCCCTCAAAATAATTAAGGATGTTGGGAGTGGATGACTTCACAGTTGTGCAGCAGTGGGCTGCTCTGCTGAGGTTGGGACTGAGCATAAAGGCTCTCTATGTAGATGGCTGCAAGATACCAAGGGCAGTTTTCACGTAAGTCATAGGAAACTTGTTTACCCCTCAGCCATGCAGCTCTGAAACCATCTCTTAAGGGACCTGCTCACCTCGACGGTTAAATGAGGTACGCTGCACTTAGATCCATGAGCTCAAAAACAGCAGGCTCCCCCTCGACAGGAAATTAACAGACAATAGGCAAGTTTGAAGTGATTGATCAGGTGAAATTGACTGTCAAAATGCACTTGTGCCAGTTTCTGGAGCTTGAAGCTAAGTCAGCACTTATCTTCTCTGTGGCCTCCTCCCTGCCCTTTTCAATCACAATCTTCTCCTTTAGTCTTCCAACTCGCTACCTCCCCCTAACCTTCCCCCTGAAATGACCTAAGAAGCCACCCAGTTTAAGGGCAATTAGAGACAGGCAATAAATGCTTGCCCAAGCAGTGGTGACCGCATCTCATGAAAATAATTTTTAAGAAGTTTGTAAGTTAATGATTAGCAAGTTATTAAAAGTCATTGTTACTTAGAGTTAGCAAGAGGATTTGGGGCCATTTAATAGCAGTGATCTAGTCATTCTGCTGCAGGTTGTTTTGTAAAATTATTAAAGCAATTCAAGACCTTAAAACAAAAGCATTGGGGGCACTTCTAGAGGTTTAGTGAAAAGTTTTGGATTCCTAATCAAGAACATCAAATAATAATGTGAAGTTTCTTGAGAGTTATCTCATGGGACGTTTAAAAGTGCACATTTTTAAACACTACCTCTCCCTAGTTCATTTTCTTTTGCATTGTGTGAAATGGTTTACTTTAAAAACAGTTTATTACTTCACAGGTCATTGCTTTTAAACTTTCAAAACAACTGTAGATGGAATAAATGCCACTACTTCCTCAAATACGGCCTCAACAGGTACTATCCCTCACAAGGGTCCATTTGCTCTTCACCACAAAGTTTGCTGCCTCACTTCCCAAATATAGTTTCCCCTTTCAATATTCTCTTAATTGACTGAAATATTGTGACTCTCTGACCTCCAACTTCGAAATCACTACAGCCAATTTCTGTCCAAAATCACAGAGGCAATTTACTTCTGCCTGATGTTATTTGTTGATGTAAAGAATTGAGCTATTTTCTTCACTGGTCACAGCACTTTTAAAACACTCAAAAGACTGAGAAAAATAACAGCTACATTTTCCACAATTTCTAACAATTCAAAAGGCAAGCTTCCTTCACTCTCTATTTTGAGCTTGTTGAATTGAAACAAAAGATCGTTGTTTTGCTCCAACTCTGGCAATTCAACTTTTCTTCTGTCAGATGACTAATGCACAAGCTACAATATGAAAACACTCCAGGGTCTGGTAGTAGAATGGTTATGGTTCTGAATTTAAAATCTAGAGGTCACAGGCTCAAATGCGGTGGTAATTTTAATTTTGAATTCAATAATTCTCATCATTTGAGGGCCATCATGTTACAATATGGTTGGACATGGTATTTATTCTTCTTTTATGCTCTCAAGGACCTTTTAAAAATATATATAAGACCATAAGGCATAGGAACAGATGCAGGCCATACAGCCCATTGAATCTACTCTGCCATTCAATGAGATCATGGCAGATCTGAAAATCATCAACTCCACTTTCTTGCTTTTACCAAATAACTCGATTCCCTTACTGTTAAAAATCGATCTCAACCTTGAACATATCTAATGATCCACCCTCAGCAACCCTCTGAGGTAAAGAATTCCACAGATTCACTTCCCCCAGAGAAAAGAATTTCATCCTCACCTCTGTCTTAAATGTGTGACCCCCTTATTCTGAGATTGTGCCTCTGGTCCTACACTGTCCTATAAGATAGGTGTTTTTCTTTTGTTGCTACTGGTGCCACACACTTTGATATTGGAGATCATTACGCAATTCATTTAGTATGTAGATGGCAAATAATTAGAGGAAACCCATGAGCAAATGCTGGTGTTATGCTCCACCCAATGTTTTTCTCCATTAACCTCAACGTGGTGTAAAATCAGGTCAGACAATGAACAGAAGAAACCTGATTTCAACAGCTTTCCAGTGAGCCAATTAAGCTCAAGAGGCCAAATAGTTTCAATATTGACTATGGAGGAGAAAAGGCTCACGAACATTTTTAATCCCCAAGTCATGACACCACTCCACAAAATGCATCTGAAAATACTAAACAGGGCAGACTCAACTTTTCATCATCTAGGCAAGATCGGGAACTCTGTAGGAGCAAAACTTAAATCTGGGGAGGTGATGACCCAGTAGTATTGTTGCTGGACTATTAATCCAAAGACCTGTGTAATGTTCTGGAGACCTGCGTTCAAATCCTGCCACAGCAGCTGATGATATTTAAATTCAACGAAAACCTGGAAATAAGAGGCCATAAATCCAAACCCACCTGGTTCACTGGTGCCTTTTTGGGGATGGAAATTGCCATCCTTACCTAGTCTGGCTTACATGTGACTCTAGACCCACAGCAATGTAGCTGACTCTTAACTGCCCTCTGGGCAATTAGGGATGGGCAATAAATGTTGACCTAGCAGTGACGTCCTCATCCCATGAATGAATAAAAAAAAATTTCGAGCTTCTCTCTCTTTCTGAAGTTGCATGCCCACTAAGAAGTGAATTGAAACTACCCATAGGATATTGAACAGCCACTAACAGTGAGAAAGCTTCCTGGCTGACATTCAAATGCAGCCTCTTCATGTCTAGGGACAGTGTTGAAAATTACTGCACCATTATCTATTTAGGAAATTTGTCACTCACTAGCCAGAGGTTATTTTAGAATAAAGTTAACAACTGGCTGTTTAACACAGCTTGTTTGTATACTACTTAACCTCCTTAACAACATGCTACATAAAGGTAAAGTCATCACAATCTTACCAGCACATAGGGCTGCTCTCTCACTAGAGAGAGAGGTGACTGGCAGTGCTCTGCCTCAGTTGAGGAGAGAAGTTGAGCAGGACAGTCCTTCAATGGTAACCTCAGCTGGTGTGAGAATTGAACCCATGCTGTTCACATCATTCTCCATCACAAACCAGCCAAATGAACTAACCGACCCCCTGATTGCTATAAAAAGAGATGGCAGCCAAGGGTTCCTGCACTGACTCCTAAAATGAGGGGATTATCCCATGACAGAGATTCTCTTGATTTGGTCTCTATTCCCTAGGTTTCAAAGTATAAGATGTAATCTCATTAAAACATATAAAGCTGTTAAGGGGGTTGAGAGGACAGATGGCTGGGAAGCTATTATTCCAGGTTGGAGAGTCTAGAACTAATGGTCAGAATAAAGGATCCATCAGAAATTTCTTAATTCAAAGGGCTGCGAAACTTCAACATTCTCTATCCCAGAGTGCTACAGGTAATGAATAGTTGAGTACATTCAGACAGAGATCGACAGATTTTTGGACTTTAAAGGGATCCAGGGAAATGAAGATAATACAGGATGGTGTAGCTGAGGGAGATCAGCCACGATGTTATTGAACAATGGAGCTACTCCTGCTCCTACTTGATATGTTCTCACCCAATGTCTTAGTAGACCATCTTGTGCTTTATATTATCAGGGGATAATACAATACAGAACAACCTAGTTATATCAGGTTCAGAGGGGAAAGAAGACAGGAAATAATAGAAGCAAACAGACAGGCAGTTAATGGAAAAGGGAATCCCTGTGTGTGTGTGTGCATGACACTGGCTCATGAACTACACTTTGGTGAAGATATGAAGGCATCAGAAAAGTGCAGAAATGGTTCATGAGAATGGGTCACAAATAGATGGAAGAAGTTGAGACTGTTTCCCTTGGAGAAGAGCAGATTGAGAAGAGATTTGATGGAGGTGTTCAAAATCATGAAAACTCTCGTCGAAGTAGATAGGAAATAAATAAACCATTCACACCAGTGGGAGGATTGAAAAAGAGAGGGCACATATTTGAGATACAGGAGAAAGAAAACAATGGAGACATGAGGAGAAACTTTTTCACACAGTGACAGATCGCAATCTGGACTGTGGTGCCTGATATTGCGACGAAGTCAGGGTCAATTGAGGCAGTCAAGAGGGAATTGGATTAGTGTCTGTGAAGGGAGAACGTGGATGGTTCTGGGGAAAATACAGGGAAGTGGCACTAAGTGCCATGCTCAGCCAAACAGCTAGAACATGCACAGTGGGCTGAATGGCCTCCACAACAATTCTGTAACAAGTCAGTGATTCTGTGAAAATCTTGGTCAGAAAGGATAATTCACAAAACAAAGCATTTAATCAACTTTCTGTAGAGTCTGCAGACATGATAGTAAGAGAGATGCAGGTTTACTGTGGCTTAATTTAAACTCTAATCATTCTTATGCACCTACAGTATCCGCTGCAGAGCTCTGTGGCTGTGCTGTAGAATGACAGTGAGGTACAACACTGTGCCACATGTGGCACCGGCCAGGAGCACAAACAGGGGAAACTATATTATTATCACAGGCTGTATATGTGTGTGCAAATTCTGCTGATATGGTCCTGCCAACGTACATCAGAGGCTCTGTTGGTGAAGGTTTCCCCAACTCGCAGTTCTTGGACAAGTTGCAAAGCTGCTACTTCTGACACAAGGCAGCAGTATAAGATAAAACAACTAAGCTTAGGAACTGCCTCATCATTGCAACTCTGCCAGGAGTCATGAAAAGGAAAGTATGAGAGGGGTATGAGCCCTAACGCAGGCAAATGGGACCAGTGTCATTTGGGAAACCTGGTCAGTATGGGTGAGTTGGACCAAAAATGCAGTTTCCATGCTGTATGACGCTATGAGTCTAGCAGAAATGCCTTTTTAGTTTTGTTAGAATGGGAACTGCATGTGAAGAGATTCCCAATCTCACAGTCCTTTGATCCCCCGTGTTGATGGATGAGCTAGCCCATTGAAAGCAACAGGCTACTGAATTAGCAAAGGAAGCTATTTCAGATGAACTTGCTGAGAGTTTATATTTTACTGCCAGTTTAGCTCCAAGCCGGTCTGACTTGGAAATATGCATCACCGTTCTTTCAGTGTCGCTGGGTCAAAATCCTGGAGTTCCTCCCTTAACATCATTGTGGGTCTACCCACAGCAGGTTGACTGCAGTATTCCAGAAAGGCAGCTCACCACCACCTTCTCAAAGGCAACTAGGGACAGGCAATAAATGCTGGCCCAGCCAGAGACACCCACCTCTCTACAAAAGAAAAGTCAATTGAAAAATACTGTTCTGCAGCAGCTTCTCCAAGATATTGTGTTTATGACTTTGCTGGGTTTAGGAATTCTCTACAAATGTATTTAATATGTTACAAGACAAAGCAGATGAAGGCAGCCTCTCACCCTGTCTCATCGGACCTATTATTTTACTTGCTGGCTATAAACAAATGCCTTTTTGTTATACCTACCTGCAGATGGTGAAACAGACCCTGCGTTTTCTTTTTATAGTCACAATGCAACAGTCACTCAGCCTTCAATTGACATTATGCCGTTTACTGGCCTTGTTGCAATAAAACTAACATTGTCAGGTATATTTGGAAACAAATATATGTCAAACAGCTAGCTCGAGATTCAATGTGAGCTCACATAAGCTGTTATTCTTGAGCTTTCTGTTACAATTTATATGCTCTCGCTGACACTACCATTCCATTATTCACTCCCCTTTCTTTGGGAGAGCCAGTCCTACGCTGGCAAAGAACGTACTGCAATTAAGCAATGACAAGGGGGTGTACAATTTTAGTAACAAAAAAAAAGTGCTAGGACATAGGCAAATTATGTGTGACTGGATCCCCAGGATGGTTGCCAATCTGACCTTAAGAACTGAAAATTCTCAGCTGATCAGGTAGCATTTGCAGACAGAGAAGCAGAGCTAACATTTCAGGTCACAGACCTGCGTGAAATTCTGCTGCTTCATTAAATACATCAGTAGTTTTCAAACAAATACCTTGATCGCCATTTTTTTTTGGGGTGGGGCTGGGCTGCGGGGGTGCAGAAGGAACTTGATACAAAGAGATTTAAGAATAATGTCCTACAATTTCACCAAACAGCTGCTCAACTCTTTGCACAGATGTTATTTCTGAAAGGATCACGGGGACAATCACATTTTTTCATTACTTCACATCAAGACATAAAGCAGAAAAAATAACTCAAAAAACTGCAAATGCTGGAAAGCAGAAACAAATAAAAAAGAAACAGCTGGAGAAATTCAGAATGACTGGCAGCATCTGTGGAGAGAAAGCAGAGTTAACGTTTTGGGTCCAGTGACCCCACTTCAGACGTAAGCACAGATTTTAACCTCACCATTGGTGAGCGGCCATACACTGCTGCAGTACTCATTTGTGGCGAGATGTGGAGACTTGCGTAGGCCCCTGGGCTGGGCAACTCCCCGTTTATTCCTGCATGTGCCATCATCCCAAATGGTGTGGAGTAGGGGCCCGGTACAGTCAATGGGCTCCGCAGACCTTAGGGATGAAAAATACAAAAGGTAACAATTTCCAGATACTGGCTAATGTGCAGGCTGTACATCCACCTAAAGACACACATACAATCACTGAAGAAATACTAGCACTGATACACACACACACACACACACACACACACACACACACACAAAGAACCACT
>NW_025969592.1:14078-14491 GCF_021869965.1 Rhincodon typus | reverse complement strand
TTTCAGTCGTGAGGGATGCTGCACAGAGTGGTGTCAGGACTGAGGGAGAGCTGCACTGAGGGGTGGGTCAGCAATGACGGGGGATCAGCACAGAGGGATCTCAGCACTGATTGAATGCTGCACTGAGGGAGTGCTGCAGTGAGGGAGTGGTGCACTGAGAGAGGTCTGCACTGAGGGAGTGCTTCACTTACAAAGTGCTGCTCTGAGCGGGATCAGCACTGAGGGCCGGTCATCACTGAGGCAGTGCATCGCTGAGGCAGTGCATCGCTGAGGGAGCGCAGTGCCGAGGGAGCGCAGCGCTGATGGAGCGCAGTGTTGAGGGAGTGCAGTGTTGAGGGAGCGCGGTGCTGAGAAGGGTCAGCACTAAAGCGGGTAAGCACTGAGGGAGTGCTGCACTGAGGGCGGCCAGCACT
>NW_025969592.1:0-13978 GCF_021869965.1 Rhincodon typus | reverse complement strand
CTGTGAGACTGTCTGAAGGTCAGTATTGAGGAAGTGGCACAGTGAGGGGGGTCAGCACCGAGGGAGTGCTGCACTGAGGCGGGTGGGCTCAGAACTGAGGGGATTCATCATTGATTGGGGTCAGCACAGAGGGAGTGCTGCACAGAGGGAGTGCAGCACGGAGGGAGAGCTGCACGGAGGGAGTGCTGCACAGAGGGGTGTCAGCAATGAGTGAGTGCTGTACAGAGGGGTCAGCACTGAAGGAGTGCTGTACAGACGGCGACAAGCATTTAAGGGAGGTCAGCACTGACGGGGTCAGTAGTGAGGAAGTGGTGCACTGAGGGAGCGTTGTACAGAGCGGGATCAGCATTGAGGCCGGCCAGCACTGAAAGGAGGTCAGCACTGAGTGGGGTCAGAACTGAGGGAGTGCTGCACTGAGGGCGGCCAGCAGTGAAGGGAGGATAGCACGGACGGAGTGCTGCACGGAGACGGTGCTGCACGGAGTGGGTGCTGCACGGAGTGGGTGCTGCACTGAGGGAGGGCTGCACGGAGCGGTGTCAGCACTGACGGGGGTCACACTGAGGGGGTTCAGCGCTGATGGGGGTGTCAGCACTGAGGCAGGGTCAGCACTGACGGACTGCTGCACTGAGCGGTGTCAGCACTGATGGTGTCCAGCACTGATGGGGGGTCAGTACTGAGGGACGTCAGCACTCAGGGAAGTCAGCACTGAGAGAGGTCAGCACTGAGGGGAGTAAGCACTGAGAAAGTTCTGCACTGAGGGAGTGCTGCACTGCGGGAGTGCTGCACTGCGAGAATGCTGCACTGAGCGGGTGCTGTACTGAGTGGAGTCAGCACTCGGGGGTCAGCACTCAGGGAGTGCTGCACAGATGTGGATCAACACGGAGGGAGAGCTGCACTGATAGGGAGTCAGCACTGAGGGAGTGCTGCTCTGAGGGGCTGCTGCACTGCAGGGGGTCAGCAAAGACGGAGTGCTGCACTGAGGGCGGCCAGCACGGAAAGGAGGTTAGCACTGAGGGAGTGCTACACTGAGGGAGTGCTGCACTGAGTCGGTTCAGCACTGAGGGCGTGCTGCACAGAGCGGGGTCAGCACTGAGGGAGTGCTGTACAGAGCGGGGTCAGCATTGAGACAGTGCTGCACTGCGGGAGTGCCGCATTGAGTGGGTGCTGCACTGATGGGGCGTCAGCACTGAGGGGTGTCAGCACTGAGGGATATCAGCACTGAGGGAGTGCTGCACTGAGGGAGTGCTGCACTGAGTGGGGTCAGCACTGAGCGGTGTCAGCACTGAGGGGTGTCAGCACTGAGGGAGTGCTGTACTGAGCGGGGTGAGCACTGAGTGGGGTTCTGCACTGAGGGAGTGCTGCACTGAGGGAGTGCTGCACTGAGCGGGTTCAGCACTGAAGCAGGTCAGCACTGAGGGAGTGCAGCACTGAGGGCGGCTCGCACTGAAGGGAGGTCAGCACTGACGGTTAGGTACTGAGGGAGTGCTGCACAGTGGTGTGTCAATACTGAGGGAGTGTTGCACAGAGTAGAGTCAGCACTGAGAGGGGTCAGCACTGAAGAGGATCAGCACAGAGGGAGTGCTGCACTGAGAGCGTCCAGCAGTGAAGGGAGGTCAGCACTGACGGGGTAAGTACTGAGGCAGTGCTGCAATGAGTGAGGTCAGCACTGAGGGAGTGGTGTACTGAGGGATTGCTGCAATGAGGGGCTGCTGCAATGAGGGGTGTCAGCACTATGGGAGTGCTTCACTGAGGGGTGTCAGCTGTGAGGGTGTACTGCACTGTTGTAGGGTCAGTGCTGTGAGACTATGCGAGGATCAATATTGACGAAGTGGCGCACTGAGTCAGATAGTATTGAGGAAGTTGTGCACTGCGGATGGTCAGTATTGAGGGGTTTCAGCAATGAGGGAGTGCTGCATTGAGGGAGTGCTGCACTGAGGGGAGTCAGCACTGATGGGGTGCTTCACTGTGGGTTGTCGGTTGTGAGGGTGCATTGCACTTTTTGAGGGAACTGCTGTGAGACTGTCCGAAGGTCAGTATTGAGGAAGTGGCACACTGAGGGCGGTCAGCACTGAAGGGAAGTCAGCAATGAAGGGAAGTCAGCACTGTCGGGGACAGAACTGAGGGAGTGCTGCACTGAGACGGGTCAGCACTGAGGCGGGTCAGCACTGAGGGGGGTCAGCACTGAGGGACTGTTGCAGAGTTGGGTGGTCAGCCCTAAAGTAGTGCTGTACAGAATGGGGTCAGCACTCAGAAGGGTCAGCACTGAAGGTGGTCAGCACTCAAGGGTGGTCAGCACTAATGGGGTCAGTCCTGAGGGAGTGCTACACTGAAAGGGTGCTACACTGAGGGGTGTCAGCACTGAGGGAGTACTGTACAAAGGGGTCAGCACTGAGGGAGTGCTGTACAGAGGGCGGCCAGCAGTGAAGGGAGGTCAGCACTAAATTGGTCAGCACTGAGGTAGTGCTGCAATGAGGGAGAACTGCCCTGAGGGAGGGCTGCACTGAGGGAGGACTGCACTAAGGCTGCTCAGTACTGAGGGGGTCATCACCAAGAGAGTGCTGCACTGAGGGAGTGCAGCACTGAAGGAGGGCTGCACTGAAGGCGTGCAGCACAGAGCGGGTGGCGGTCAGCATTGAGGTCGTGCTGGACAGAGTGGGGTCAGAACTTCGAGAGGTCAGCACTGAAGGTGGTCAGCACTGAAGAAAGGTTAGCTCTGAAGGGAGGTCAGCACTGACAGAGTCAGTAGTGCTGCACTGAGGGAGTGCTGTGCAGAGGGGGATCAGCACTGAAGCCGGCCACACTGAAGGGAGGTCAGCAGTGAGTGGGGCCAGCACTGAGAGAGTGCTGCGCAGACCGGGGTCAGCACTGAGGCACTGTTGCACTCAGTGGGGTCAGCACTTAGGGAGTGCTGCACTGAGGGCGGCCAGCACTGAAGGGAGGTTAGCACTGAGGGAGTGCTGCACTGAGGGAGTGCTTCACTGACGGGGTGTCCAGCACTGAGGGGAGGGGGGCAGCACTGAGGGGGTTATTACTGAAGAGGGTCAGCACTGAGGGAGTGCTGCATTGAAGCCGGCCAGCTCTGAAGGGAGGTCAGCACTGATGGGATGAGCCCTGAGGGAGTGCTGCACTGTGGGGCGTCAGCACTGAGGGAGTGCTGCACTGAGGGCGAACAGCAAATAAGGGAATAAGCACTGAGGGAGTGCTGCACTGAGGGGGCGACAGCACTGATAGAGTGCTCCACTGAGAGAGATTCAACACCAAGTGAGTGCTGCACTGAGGGGTGTCAGCACTGATGGGAGTCAGCACTGAAAGGAGGTCAGCACTGAATGGAGGTCAGCACTGAAGGGATCAGTATTGAGGTAATGCTGCACTGAGTGATTGCTACACTGAGGGAGGGCTGCACTGAGGGAGGGCTTCACTGAGGGAGTGCTGCACTGAGGGAGTTGCTGCACTGAGGGGGGTCATCACTGAGGGGGAGTCAGCACGGAGTGGAGTCAGCACTGAGGCAGCGCTGGACAGATGTGGATCAACACTGAGGGTGTGCTGCACTAAGGGAGCGTCAGCACTGGATGCCAGCACTGAGGAAGTGCTGCTATGAGGAGCGTCTGCACAGCAGGGGGTCAGCACAGAGGGAGTGCTGCACTGAGGGCGTCCAGCACTGAAGGGAGGTTAGCACTGAGGGAGTGCTGCACTGAGGGAGTGTTTCACTGAGGGTGGGCCATAACTGAGGGGGTCCAGCACTGATGGGTTTAAGCACTGAAGAGGGTCAGCATTGAGGGAGTGCTGCACACAGCGGGATCAGCAATGAGTTAGTGCTGGACTGAGGGCAACCAACATTGAAGGGAGGTCAGCACTGACGGGGTGAGTACTGAGGGAGTGCTGCAATGAGGGCGGGCAGCACTGAAGGGAGGAGAGCACTGAGGGAGTGCTTCACTGAGAGGGGGCCAGCACTGAGAGGGGTGGCCAGCCCTGAGGAGGACAGCACTGAGGGGGTTAGCACTGAAGAGGCTCAGCACTGAGGGAGTGCTGCACAGAGCGGGTTCAGCACTGAGGGAGTGCTGCACTGAGGGAGTGCTGGACAGAGTGGGGTCAACACTTGGAGGGGTCAGCATTGAAAGTGGTCAGCACTGAAAGGAGGTCAGCGCTGACGGGGTCAGTATTGAGCAAGTGCTGCACTGAGGCGTCTCAGCACTGAGGGGGTCATCACCATAGGAGTGCTGCACTGAGGGAGGGCTGCACTGAGGGAGGGCTGCACTGAAAGGGGCCAGCACTGAGGAAGTGCTGGACAGAGTGGGGTCAGCATTTGGAGGGGTCAGCATTGAAAGTGGTCAGCACTGAAAGGAGGTCAGCGCTGACGAGGTCAATAGTGAGCAAGTGCTGCACTGAGGGCGGCCAGCACTGAAGGGAGGAGAGCACTGACGGAGTGCTGCACTGGCGGAGTGTTGTACAGATGGGGATCAGCACTGATGCTGGCCAGCACTGCAGGGAGTTCAGCACAGTGGGGTCAGCACTGAGGGAGTGCTGCAATGAGGGCAGGCAGCACTGAAGGGAGGAGAGCACTGAGGGAGTGCTTCACTGAGAGGGGGCCAGCACTGAGGGGGGTGGCCAGCCCTAAAGGGGGCAGCACTGAGGGGGTTAGCACTGAAGAGGGTCAGCACTGAGGGAGTGCTGCACTGAGAGGGTTGCATCACGGATTGAGGGGCAGCACTGAGGTAGTGCTGCACAGTTTGGGGTCAGCACTGAGACGGGGCAGCCCTGAGGGGGGTCAGCACTGAATGGGGTCAGCACTGAGGGAGTGCTGCACTGAGGGGTGTCAGCACTTAGGGGTGTAAGCACTGAGGGATGTCTGCACTGTGGGAGTGCTGCACTGAAGGGGGTGATAACTGAAGGTGGGTCAGCACTGAGCGGATCATCACTGAGGGGGTTCAGCACTGGGGGGTTCAGCACTGAATGACTGCTGCACAGAGGGGAGTCAGCCCTGAGGTAGTGCTGCAGAGAGTGTTGTCAGCACAGGGAGGGGTCAGCACTGAGGGGGATCAGCTCTAAGAGTTCTGCGCTGATGGAGTGCTGCACTGCGGGAGTGCTGCACTGAGCGGGGTCAACACTGAGCGGAGTCAGCACTGAGGTAGTGCTGGACAGAGTGCAGTCAGCACTTAGAGGTGTCAGCACTGAAGGTGGTCAACACTGAAGTGAGTTCAGCACTGAAGGGAGGTCAGCACTGAAGGGAGGCCAGTAGTGAGGACGTGGTGCACTGAGGGAGTGCTGTACAGAGGGGGATCAGCAGTGAGGGAGTGCTGCACTGAAGCCGGCCAGCACTGAAGGGAGGTCAGCACTGACGGGGTGAGTACTGATGGAGTGCAGCATTGTGTGGGCGTCAGCACTGTGGGATCGTCAGCACTGAGGCGGCGTCAGCAATGAGGGAGTGCTGCACTGAAGGGAGGTTAGCACTGAGGCAGTGCTGCACTGAGGGGCGTCAGCACTGAGGGAGAGTTTCACTGAGTGGTGACAGCCGTGAGGGTGCATGGCACTCTTGGAGGGCCAGTGCTGTGAGAATGTCTGAAAGTCAGTATTGAGGAATACTGAGGGGTGTCAGCACTGAATGGGGGTCAGCACTGAGGGAATTCTGCACTGAGGGGTTGTCAGCACTGAGGGAATTCAGCACTGAGCGGGGTCAGCACTGATGGGGGTCAGCACTGATGGGGGTGAGCGCTGAGGGCGTGCTGCACTGAGGGAGTGCTGCACTGAAGAAGTGCTGCACTGAGGGAGTGCTGCACTGAGGGATTGCAGCACTGATGGTGCGTCAGCACTGAGGGTTCGCCAGCACTGAGGGGGCGTCAGCACCGAGGGGGTGCTGCTTTGAAGGCGTGCAGCACAGAGGGGCATCAGCCCTGAGGTAGTGCTGGACAGAGTGGGGTCAGCATTTAGAGGGGTCAGCGCTGTAGGTGGAAGGCACTGAAGGGAGGTCAGCAATGATGGGGTCAGTAGTGAGGAATTGGTGCACTGAGGGAGTGCTGTACAGAGGGGAATCAGTACTCACCGTCCAGCACTGAAGGGAGGTCAGCACTGAGGGGGTCAGCACTGACGGAGTGCTGCACTGAGGGCGGGGCCAGCACTGAGGGATGGGCCAGCACTGAGCGGGGCCTGCACTGAGGTAGTGCTGCACAGTTTGGGGTCAGCACTGAGAGGAGTCAGCACGGAGCGGGGTCAGCAGTGAGGGAGTGCTGTACAGAGTGGGGTCAGCACTTCGAGGGGTCAGCACTGTCGGTGGCCAACACTGAAGAAAGGTCAGCACTAACAGGAGGTCAGCACTGTAGGGGTCAGCAGTGAGGAAGTTGTGCACTGAGGGAATGCTGTACAGAGGGGGATCAGCACTGAGGAAGTGCTGCACTGAAGTCGGCCAACGCTGAAGGGAGGTCAAAATTGACAGGGTGAGTACTGAGGGAGTGCTACACTGTCGGGGCGTCAGCACTGAGGGAGTGCTGCACTGAGGGATTGCTGCACTGAGGGGTGTAAGCACTGAGGGATGTCTGCACACAAGAGGGACAGCACTGACGGAATGCTGCACTGTAGGAGTGTTGTACTGAAGGAGGTGATCTCTGAAGGTGGGACAGCACTGAGGGATGCCAGCACAGTGAGGAGGGTCAGCAGTGAGTGACTGCTGCACAGAGGGGAGTCAGCACTGAGGTAGTGCTGCAGAGAGTGGGGTCAGCACAGGGAGGCGTCAGCACTGAGCGGGGTAAGCTCTGACAGAGTTCTGCACTGATGGAGTGCTGCACTGCGGGAGGGCTGCACTGAGCGGGGTCAGCACTGAGCGGGGCCTGCACTGAGGTAGTGCTGCATAGTTTAGGGTCAGCACTGAGAGGAGACAGCACGGAGCGGGGTCCGCTGTGAGGGAGTGCTGTACAGAGCCGGCGGGTGGGGGGGGTTCAGAATTGAGGAAGTGCTGGACAGAGTGGGGTCAGCACTTCGAGGGGTCAGCGCTGCAGGTGGTAGCACTGAAGAGAGGTCAGCACTGATGGGGTCAGTAGTGAGGAAGCGGTGCACTGAGGAAGTGCTGTACAGAGGGGAATCAGCACTGAAGACGGCCAGCACTGAAGGGAGGTCAGCAGTGAGCGGTGTCAGCACTGAGGGAGTGCTGCACTGATGGCGGACAGCACTGAAGGGAGGTTAGCATTGAGGGAGTGCTGCACTGAGGGAGTGCTTCACTGGCGGGGTGTCCAGCACTGAGGGGAGGGGGGCAGCACTGATGGGGTTATTACTGAAGAGGATCAGCACTGAGGTAGTGCTGCACTGAGGGAGGTCCAGCACTTTGGGCGGTCTAGCACTGTGGGGGGTCGGCACTGTGGGGTTCCAGTACCGAAGGAGGTCAACACTGAGGGTGTGCTGCACTGAAGGAGTGCTGCACTTGTTGGGTGCGGTCAGACCTGAGAGGTGGTCAGCATTGAGTGGTGGTGTCCGCACTGAAGGGAGGTCTTCACTGAGGGGTGTCAGCCGTGAGACAGTATGACACTGTTGGAGAGTTAGTGCTGTGAGACTGTCCGAGGGTCAGTATTGAGGAAGTGGGGCACTGAAAGGTGTCAGTGCTGATGGAGTACTGCAGAGGTGGTCATCACTAAGGGAGTTCTGCACTGGCGAAGTGCTGCACTGAGGGAGTGCAGCACTGAGGGGGCGACAGCATTGAGGGAGTGCTCCACTGAGAGGGGTTCAGCACCAATGGAGTGCTGCGCTGAGGGCAGGCGTCAGCACTGAGGGCGTGCTGCACTGAGGGGTGTCAGCACTGATGGGGGTCAGCACTGAAGAGAGGTCAGCACTGAAGGGATCAGTTCTGAGGGAATGCTGTCCTGAGGGAGTGCTGCTCTGTGTGGGGTCATCACTGAGGGAGTGCTTCAGTGTGGAGTGTCAGCTGTGAGGGTGCATTGCACTGTTGGAGGGACAATGGGGAGAAAATGTCCCTGCTCGTAGAAGAGCTTTATCACACAGTGTATAGTTAGGTTATGGAATGCACTGCTGTAAATGTGATGAATGAGGTTCAAAGGAGACGTACAGAGGGCATTGGATGAAAATGGTGTGCAGGTTTTCGGCGGAAAAAGGATTTGCATGAGATCATAGAGACAACTCAGTATGATGGGCCAAATGTCCCCCTTCCCCTTCTGTAATTTTGCGATTTGGTGTATCCAAAAATTACATGAAATTTATTACAAACACCAAGAAAACAGCACTGTTACTACTTAACTATCTTTCAAAGGATTACTTTGATTTCAAAATGGTTCTGTGGACTCTCCGAAGACAGATAACATCGGGTTTAAAATGACACAGACGCAGAGGGTCAATACTGAAACAGTACGTCATTGTAACTGGGTGAGAATTGAAGATGTGCCTCTTGATTGGACAGCCAGTACTGAGATTTTGCAGGTCTATCACAGCATAAATATTGAATGAAAGCCTCATTTTCAGAGCGTCAGAACTGTGGGAGCGCATGACTGTCAGATGGTTAGGACTGAGGCAGTGCCTCATTATGCAGATGTCAGAATTGAAGCAGGGTCACATGATGGGAGGGTCAGTCCTGAGGTATGACAGCACTGTCAGTGGTTTAGAACTGTGGGAATGCTTCCTTATCATATGGTCAGGACTGAGCAGGTGCCTTAATATCATATGTTCAGTCCCGATAGAATGCCTTATCATCGGGAGTCATTACTGAGTCAGTGCCTGTTTGTCAAAGGTACAGTACAGAGGGTGTGCATCATTGTCAGAGGATCAATACAGAGGCAGTACCTGATTGTAAGGGGGGAGACAGGAGTGTGCCACGTGCTTAGATGGTCAGTTCTGTGGTAGTGCAGCACTCTGGGTCAGTTCTGAGGCCTCATTGTCAGAGGGTCATGACTGAGGCACTGTCTCATTGTAAGAGGGTAGGGATTGAAGGGGTCGCACACCTTTAGATGATCAGTACGGAGGTATTGCAGATCTATCAGAAGGTTAGTCCTGAGGGACTGCCTCGTTGTCAGCAGGTCAGTTTGGAGGAAGTGCTTCACTGTCAGAGCATTGGTACTGAGCGAGTCCCTCATTGTGAGACTCAGAATCAAGGGGCTGCTCACATTTTAGACAGTCAGTACATGTCGTCAGCATTGTCAGTGGGTGAGTGCGAAGGGTCCATTCTGAAGCCGTGCCTCAATGTAATGGGATCAGAATGGATGGAGGGCCACATGATTAGCGGTTTAGCCCGAAGGAATGGAAGCACTGTCAGATCTCATTGCCGTGATATGGAGGTGTCGATGTTGGACTGAAGGAGGAGAGAGGCTGCAAAAGCTTGTGTTTTCAAATAAACCTGTTGGACTATGACCCGGTGTCGCATGACTTCAGACCTCGTTGCCATAGTGTCAGAACTGTGGGAGTGCATTATAGTCACTGGGTCAGTGCTGAGGGAGTGCCTCATTGTCAGAGGGTCAATATTGAGGCCGTGCCTCATTGAAATGGGGTCAGGATTGAGGGTGTGCCTCACGATTACAGAGTCAGTACTGAGGAACTGCAGCTCTGTCAGAGGATCAGTTCTGAGGCAGGACTGGAATATCAGTCCAGAGGCTCACTGGTCTATAGTTCCCTGGCTCTGCCTCAGCCTCAGTATTGACCCTCTGACAATTATGCACTCCCACTGATCTTACCCTCCAACAGTGCTGAAATGCCACAGTACTGATCCTCTCATCAGAATCATAGAATCCCAACAGTGTAAAACAGACCATTAAGCCCAAGTCCACACTGACCCTCCTGAGCGCATCTGACCCATCCCCTTAACCTATCCCTGTAACCCTGCATTTCCCGTCTAAGAAAAACGATCTCCCTCAGTATTTTCAAATGGTGCCCTGCCTCAGAATGGACTATTTGACAATGAAACACACCCTCTAGGAATGAATCTCTGATAAGACACTCTCTCATTATTGACCTCTGATCATGAGGCTCTCGCTAAGTACTGGCCTCCTGACAATTCTGATCCCATTACAAAGTGGCACTGCCTCACCAATGACCCTCTGACAAAGGATCAGTGTGTCAGAACTGACCATCTGACAAGGAGGCACTCCTTCATTCTGACCCTCTCTCACTGCTGCAGAAGTGATCTTTTGCTAATGAGGTACTGCTTGGATTCTGACCCTGATAGAGCTGAAATACCTCAGTACTTACCGTCAGTCTGTGGCAAACCCTCCATTCTGACACCATTACACTGAAGCAAAGCCTCAGTGCCGACCCACTGACAAAGAGACTCTGTCTCAGAACTGACCAGCTGACAATATGCCAGTGCCCTCGGTGCTGAAACAATAATAATGAAGCCCTCCCTCCGGACTGACTCTCTAAATGTGAGGTCGCCCTCAACTCTGATGCCCTGAAAATGAGGCACTGCCCCAGTTCTGACCCCTGCATAATTAGGAACAGCCTATATCTGACAGTAATTCACTCCTGCAGTAGTGACCCTCTGACAATGAAGCACTCCCTCTGTACTGAAGCTCTGACAGTGCTTCAATCCCTCAGTGATGCCCCTCTGACAATGAAACAGTCCATCAGTTCTGACACTGTCACAGTGCTGCAATATCTTAGTGACCCTGTAATCGTTTTGCACTACCTCACTTTTGATGCCTTTATTGTGAGGCAATGCATCAGCACCGATCCTCTGATTAAGCTGCAATACCTTAGCACTGACCCTCTGTGTGGCAAACCCTCAATTCCCACACCGTTACACTGAGGAACTGCCTCACAACACAAACTCTGACAATGAGTCATTCCCATACGACAAACACTCCGACAAATGAACAATGCCTCAGAACTGACACACTACATTCATTTAGTGACGTTCAGGTTTTGGTTTTCAGAAGTGTTATCTCACTGATATAAGCTGGTATGTTAGTCAAAACAGCAAGGAAAATTAAGCCATTTGGCGAAGTTGAGATTTTTGAGTTCTGAAGTGCTTATCTGACTCATATAAGCATATTAGTCAAAACAACATCAACATTAAAGTCATTTGGTGAAGATGAGATTTTTGACTTCTGAAGTGCTTATCTCACTGAAATAAGCATTTTCGTGAAATCAGCATCAGAAGTTAGATCCTTTGATGAAGTTTAGATTTTAGTCTTCTGATGTGATTATCTCGCTGAAATAAGCATTTTATTCAAACCAGCATCAAAAGTTGAGTGTCTTGGTGAAATTGAGATTTTGGTCTTCTGATATGCTTATCTCGCTGAAATAAGCACGTTCGTCAAAACAACATCAAAAGATGAGTCATTTGGTGAAGTTTCGATTTTGATCTTCTCAAGTGCTTAACTCGCTGAAATGAGCATGTTAGTCAAACGAGCATAAAAAATGGTGTCATTTGATGAAGTTCAGATTTTAATCTTCTGAAGTGCTTAACTCGCAGAAATAAGCATGTTAGTCTAACCAGAATCAAAAATCAAGTCATTTGGTGAAGTTCAGTTTTTTTTGGCTTCGGAGGTGCTTAACTAGCAGAAATAGCATTTTAATTTAACCAGCATCAAAAGTTAGGTCATCTGGTGAAGGTGAGATTTTAGTCTTCTGATATGCTTATCCTTCTAAAATAAACACGTTTGTCAAAACAGCATCAAACGTTGAGTCATTTGCTGAAGTTGAGATTTTTGATTTCTGAAGTGCTTTTCTCACTGAAATAAGCATGTTAGTCAAACCAACAACAAAACTTGAGTCATTTGGTGAAGTTCAGATTTTGGTTTTCTGAAGTGCTCATCTTACTGAAATAAGTATGTTAGTCAAAACAGCCTAAAAAATGAATTCATGCGGTGAAGTTGAGATTTTGATCTTCTGAAGTGCTTATCTTGCTGAAATAAGCACCTTATTCAAAACAACTTCTAAATTTGAGTCATTTGGTGAAGTTGAGATTTTTGACTTCTGAGGTACTTATATCACTGAAATAAGCATGTTAGTCAAACCAGATTAAAAAGTTAGGTCATTTGGTGAAGTTGATATTTTAGTCTTCTGATAAGCTTATCACGCTGAAATAAGCACGATGGTCAAAACAGGATCAAAAATTAAGTCATTTGGTGAATTTGAGATTTTTGACTTCTGAAGTGCTTAACTCGCTGAAATGAGCATATTAGTCAAAACAACATCAAACGTTGAGTCATTTGGTGAAGTTGACATTTTAGTCTTCTGATATGCTTCTCTCGCTTAAATAAGTACGTTAGTCAAAACAACATCAAATGTTGAGTCATTCGGTGATGTTGAGATTTTGATCTTCTGAAGTGCTTATCTCAATGAAATAAGCATGTCATTCAAACCAACATAATAAACTAACTCATTTGGTGAAGTTCAGATATTTTTCTTCTGATGTGCCTATCTGAATGAAATAAGCATGTCAGTCAAAAAAAAAAACATCAAAAATTAAGTCGTTTGTTGACGTTGAGATTTCGGATTTCTGAAGTGGTTTAATCGCTGAAACAAGCATGTTATTCAAACCAACATCAAAACTTGGGTCATTTGGCGAAGTTCAGATTTTGGTCTTCTGAAGTGCTTATTTCACTCAAATAAGCATGTTGTCAAAACAGCTTAAAAAGTTGAGTGTCTTGTTGAAGTTGAGATTTTGGTCTTCTGCTATGCTTATCTCGCTGATATGAGCATGTTAGTCAAACGAACATCAAAAATTGAGTCATTTGGTGAAGGTCAGATTTTTATCTTCTGAAGTTCTTATCTCAATGAAATAAACATGTCACTCAAACCAACATCAAAAACTAACATTTTTGTTGAAGTGAGACATTGGTCTTCTGAAGTGCTTATCTGAGTTAAATAAGCATGTTAGTCAAAACAGCATCAAAAATTAAGACAGAATGTGAAGTTGACACTTTTGGTTTCTGAAGTGCTTATCACACTGAAATAAGCATTTTAGTCCAAACAGCGTCCAAAGTTAGGTCCTTTGGTGAAGTTTAGATTTTTGACTTCTGAAGAACTTATCTCACTCAAATAATCATGTTAGTCAAACCAACATCAAAACTTGACTCATTTTGTGAAGTTCAGATTTTGGTTTTCTGAAGTGCTTATTTCACTGAAATAAGCATGTTCGTCAAAACAGCGTGAAAAATTAAGTCATTTGGTGAAGTTGAGATTTATGAATTTTGAAGTGCTTCTCTGACTCAAATAAGCATGTTAGTCAAAACAGCATCAACATTGATGTCATTTTGTGAAGATGAGATTTTTGACTTCTGAAGTGCTTGTCTCACTGAAATAAGCATTTTCGTCAAATCAGCATCAAAAGTTAAATTCTTTGGTGAAGTTGAGATTTTAGTCTTCTGATATGCTTATCTCGCTGAAATAAGCATTTTATTGAAACCAGCATCAAAAGGTGAGTGTCTTGGTGCAATAGAGATTTTGGTCTTCTTATATGCTTAATGATCGCTGAAATAAGCACATCAGTCAAAACAACATCAAAAGATGAGCCATTTGGTGAAGTTTCGATTTTGATCTTCTGAAGTGCTTAACTTGCTGAAATAAGCATGTTCGTCAAACGAACATAAAAAATTGTGTCATTTGATGAAGTTCAGATTTCAATCTTCTGAAGTGCTTAACTCGCAGAAATAGGCATTTTAGTCTGACCAGAATCAAAAATCAAGTCATTTGGTGAAGCTCAGATGTTTGGATTCTGAGGTGCTTAACTCGCTGAAATAAGCATTTTAATTTAACCAACATCAAAAGTTAGGTTATCTGGTGATGGTGAGATTTTCGTCTTCTGATATGCTTATCTCGCCGAAAAAGCACGTTTGTCAAAACAACATTAAAAGTTGAGCCATTTGATGAATTTTGAGATTTTTGATTTCTGAAGTGCTTTTATCACTGAAATAACCATGTTAGTCAAACCAGCATCAAAACTTGAGTCATTTTGTGAAGTTCAGATTTTGGTTTTCTGAAGTGCTTATCATACTGAAATAAGGATGTTAGTCAAAACAGCATAAAAAATGAAGTCATTCGGTGAAGCTGA
>NW_025969591.1:644-14491 GCF_021869965.1 Rhincodon typus | reverse complement strand
ATCTCTTTAATCAGACTAATGGGGTGCATTCCTAGCATTCATGGTTAACTGGCATTTATTATACATTTCCAGAATCTGAAACAGTCATTAAAAGTGATGACACACCATGTGCTTCACATCCACCCATATATTGGCCAGTTTAAGAGGACCAGGTTGTGGCAGATGCAGACCTGAGTGAATGTGGGTGAAGTAACAGAGAGGCAATTGACAAGGCTATATGTCCCCAGAGTGCAAAAACCAAGATTTGGCAACAAAGTAACATACACGCAGGAAATGGGTCATAAACAGAGGAATGTCACCATAATTGGGAGAGTACGGAAAACCAACATAAAATACAATGATTTGCTAAATGTGAATGATGACGGATAGGAGGTAGGACCTATGGATTGGCAAAGCGTTGTAAAGATATGGAAGGCCAGAAAATACAGTGCAAGCTCTGAAAATGAGCATGGCCCTAGGAAAAGGTTGCAAGTTATAGGATTCATGCAGAATTCTTAACGAGCTTGACAGGGTAAATGCTGAGGATGTTTTCCCTCATGGGAGAGTTAGGACCAAAGGGAGAGTCTCAGAATAAATGGGTGTCAAATTAAGACTGAGATAGGGAGGGATTTCTTTCCTTAGATGGTTGAGATTTTAGAACTCCTTGGTACGTGAGAGCTGTGGGACAGAGTCCTTATCTATATTCAAGGCTGAGGTAGATGGATTCTTGATCAGTTAGGGGATTAAGGGTTATAGGAAAAGGGAAGGAAAATGGACATGAAGGTGTTGGATCAGCCATGATTCCATTGAATAGCAGAGGAGGCTTGAGGCGCTGGTTGACTTACTGCTGTTCCTATTTCAAGTGGTCTTATGGTCTGATTTATGAAAGAAATTTTGGTCTCATGACGGGGAGATCTTGTAGTCATAGTCCAGACAAGATAGGGGGGTAAGTTGAGATCGTAGCTTGACCAGAACAAGCATCATGGAACACGTTGGGAGCACCACAAAATGTAAAATCTCTTATGATTGTGAATATTTGGTTAAAAGTTGAATTGTTAAACATGGCCAAACAAAGAGTTGGAGAGCTGGAAAGAATTCAGCATTTGGTATTCTGAGGGACGTTTTGTACAAAGAGCAATCTGAGGCATTGTTCTGTGATCCTGGTTCACTTTGGGACAACGTTTATTCAATGAAGGGTGTTGCACAGAAAAGGTTGAGAATTGAAATTGCTGGTGTACAGGAAATGTTGGAAAGAAGAGATTTCTAAAACAAAATTGACTGATGGAAGTCATCAGTTGTCAGTGTTATGGACCAGACCAGACCCCTTCAAAATATTTTAAGAAGGTAGCCTATATCCTAACTTTTCTTATTTTAAAGGCAAATGTAAAGTGGCTGTCCCAAATACAATGTGACTGGTCAAACGACCCAACGTTAAGCAAAACACAATTTATTTAAACACTGTAGTTAAGATACAACCAAAGAAAGAAGACTTTAGAATAACTTAACTCTGTTGCAAATCTTAATGGAATAATAGATACAGTAACTATTACTGATTAACTGTTCCAATACATAATTCCTATAAAACACCTCTTGGCAATAAAGGAAAATTCAGACACAGATTCTCATATGCAGTTCTCCATCCAGGAGGGAAAAAAAGCATTAAGAGAAAATTCAGAGAGTAGCAGCCAGGAGACATTCACTGAAGCTTCCAACTCTGTTGAGACCCCAATAGCTCCTGAAAAACCAAAACCCAGATACTCCAATCTATGAGAGCTGGCCACACCCATTCAGGCTGTTAAACAAAAACCCAAGGCCTCCCAAGCTGTTTACACAGGTGGTCTTAACTAGCCAGTTCATAATGTCTACCCTATAACCTCTCTTTAAAAAAACCAGGACAAAATAACCTCGTAACGTGACAGCATCATCACATTAGACTACTTTACAAATACAAATATTTGTATTATAATGCCCTAAGAAGTTATAAGATGTCCTCAAAGAGGGATGTATTGTG
Organism: Rhincodon typus; assembly: GCF_021869965.1. Lineage (NCBI taxonomy): Eukaryota > Metazoa > Chordata > Chondrichthyes > Orectolobiformes > Rhincodontidae > Rhincodon > Rhincodon typus. Next base: position 12,501 of record NW_025969591.1, on the reverse strand, counting down.
TTATTTTGAGAACATTGTGTTGTAAACATATGAATAAGAAATTGTTCTTAAATTACTTGTAAATATTATTGACATGTGGAAAAATGTTTTTTAAAGAATGGGGGATAGAGAATTTGTTAATGATTGGTTGTGTTATAATATGTGACACAGAAGAGGAAAATTGCATTTTATTTCTTTAATTAGATTTGGAGAGATTATTATCCAAAGTTTGAATTGATGTTTTTTAATCCATGGATTCATTTTTAATATCTTTATTTAAGTTTAAGAAAATAATATGTGGCAGCTTTTAATTGTCTGAGGGCATATGTACAGAGCACCTGTAGCACTGATGTGTGGAAGGAGCTGTAAGTCTGAGTAATCAATAAACTCTATCAACCATGGAAGGTGTCTTGGTTTTCTGTTTCTCGCTTGCTTGGATCCAGATTCACACAATCTCTTTCAAACTGACACGCTCTCACTCACTTAATCAATCACTCATTGGTAGAGAAGGCAACCAGCTTTGAGAACTTTGTAAGTGTTGCTCTGGACTCCCACACTGGGTGAGAGGTGTGACTTGCTAGGATAACCATCTCTTTTGGTTTGGGTTATTTTGCAGCCTCTCAACCTAATCCCTGGAAACTAGACCCAGATTTGTATTTCTCCATACTGGAAAATGCAGATATAAGTCCATCATCAGCCTCCCGCTTCCTTGTCATTGGCTTTAAATTCACAATGGGCAAATGGTTAGAGTTAGGGATAACACAGTGTGGAACTGGAGGAATACAGCAGGCCAGGCAGCATCAGAGGAACAGGAAAGCTAATGTTTTGGGTCAGGACACTTCTTCAGAATTTTATTTTCTAAACAAGGGTCCTGACCCAAAATGTTAGCCTTCCCGTTCCTCTGATGCTGCCTGGCCTGCTGTATTCCTCCAGCTCCACACTGTGTTATCTCTGACTCCAGCATCCGCAGTTCTTGCTATCCTGGGTAGGGTTAGGGTTAGGTTAGGGTTAGGGTTAGGATTAAGGTTAGGATTATGGTTAGCATTAGGTTTAAGGTTAATTTAAGGTTACGGTTAGGGTTAGGGTTATGGTTTTGGTTGGGTTTAAGGTTAGGATCAGTGTTAGGTTACAGTTAAGTTTAGTGTTAATGTTCAAGTTAGCATTATGGTTACGGTTAGGGTTAGGGTTAGAGTCACGGTTAGGGTTAGGGTCATGGTTAGGGTTAACATGAAGTTTAGGATTAGGGCTAGGTTTATGATTAGGGTTAGTGTTTGGGTTAGGTTTAGGTTTAGGTTTAGGATTAGTGTTAAGTTTAGGCTTAGGGTCAGGGTTAGGTTGAGAGTTAGGGTTAAGGCTATGTTTATGGTTAGGTTTAAGATTAGGGTTAAAGTTAAATTTAGGGTAGGGTTAGAATTATGGTTTGGGGTTAGGATTTGGGTTTGAGTTAGGGTAAGTGTTAGGCGTAGGATAAGTGTTAGGGTTCAGGTTAAGGTTAGGGATAGGGTTAGGTTTAGCGTTAAATTTAGAGTTAGGATTAAGGTTAAGGTTACAGTTAGGTTTAGGGTTGTGGTAGTGTTAGGGTTAAGATTAGTTTTAAGGTTAGAGTTAGGGTTAGGGTTAACGTTAAGTTTAGGGCTGGGGTCAGGGTTAGGGTTTGGATTTGGATTAGGATTAGGGTTAGGGTTCAGGTTAGCCTTATGTTTTGTGTTAGGGTTAAGTTTAGGGTTAGGGTTAAGGTGAAGATTAGGTTTAGGATTAGCATTAGCGTTAGAGAGTTAGAGATTAGTGCTCAAGTGAGGGTTAGGCTTTGGCTTAAGATGAAGTTTAGGGTTATGATTAAGGCTATGGTTAGGGCAAGGTTTAAGATTAGGACGAGGGTTAGGCTTAAGTTTGAAGGTAGGGGTTAGGGTTAGGGTTGGGTTAGGGTTAGGGTTAGAGTTAGAGTTAGGTTTAGGACTTGGGTTAGGGTTAGGGTTAGGATTAGGTTTAGGGCTAGGGTTGGGTTAGGGTTAGGGTTTGGGTTAGGCCTAGGATTAGGGTTATGGTTAGGGTAAGCATTAGGCTTAGGTCTAAGGTGAGGGTTAGGGTTAGGGTTAGGATTAGGTTTAGGGCTAGGGTTGGGTTAGGGTTAGGGTTTGGGTTAGGCCTAGGATTAGGGTTATGGTTAGGGTAAGCATTAGGCTTAGGTCTAAGGTGAGGGTTAGGGTTAGGGTTAGGGTTATGGTCACGGCTAGGGTTAAGATTAGGGTTAACTTTAGAGTTAGGGTTAGGGTTGAAGTTCAGGTCATCTGGGTTAGGGTTAGGGTTGACGTCATCTAGATTGGGGTAGGGTTATGTATAGTGTTAAGGTTAGGATTAGTGTTAGGGTTAGGATTGAAGTTCAGGTCATCTGGAAAGCAACGCCTTACACTTACCTTTAAAATACAAAAGTGTTAGGGTCTAGACTACCTTCTTAATACATTTTGGGGGCGTTTATTCCGGTCCAAACCAAACTGGGGGCTCGTCCTAGATCAAAATCTCTAATTCCAGTTCTGAGGAAAGGTCACTTGTTTTGAATTGTCAACTGTGATTTCTCTCCACAGATGCTGCTGGACCTGTTGATCTTTTCCAACAATTTCTGTTTTTGTCTCTAATTCCGGGTTGAGTTTAGGGTTATTGGATTCAAAGGTGGTGTTTTTTGTTTTGGATGTTGCATTCAGTTGGTTTAAACAGGGTGTGCCTTGTGTAATAATAGCTCTTTCTGTCGCTAAGTTTCCTGGGGGTGGAAGAAGTCACTTCTGGTGTTTTACAGAAGGTGGCATGGCAAAGCTTTTGCAATTGGCAAACAGGTTGAGGTTGTATTGTCGGAAGGTCAGTACTGAGGGAGTGCCACACTTTCGGAGGGTCACTACTGAGGGAGGGCAGCTTGGTCGGAGGGTCAGTACTGAGGGAGAGCAGCACTGTCAGAGGGTCAGCACTGAGGGAGTGCTGTACTGTGAGATGGTCAGTAATGAGTGGTTGCTGCTCTGTCAGAGCCTCTGTATTCTGAATGAAATTTTATGTGCAATTCTGAAAAAAATTTACGACACTCTTTGTGGGAAAAGTATGGGAGCTCTTTTCGATATCTTGCACTATATACAAGCCTCAGTTATTACCACTTAAACAAATCATCTGGACATTACTGCATTACTTTTGTGGGTGTTTGTTGTGTAAAAATTGACTGAAATGTTTCCTACATTGCAACAATGAGTAAATTTTAAAAGTATTTAATTGGCTGCGTAAAATATTGAGACATTCTAAGGTTTTTTGTAATAATGTAGAGCCTATTTTTATAAACGATGAACAGCTTTGGAGATGTGATAAACTACGTTGTGTTTACTCTACAAGACTCTTCTCATTAGACCAAGAAGACACACTGCTAAAATATCAAGCTTTTGGAAGATGCTGATAGCAGCAAGCACAACAAACAGAGGCATCACAGCATAGTTCAAAGGCCCATGTACAATTTTATTAAGCCTGATTTTTGCAATCCTCATTTTTCAATCACTCCATGACCTCTCTCCTCCCTATCTCTACAACCCTCTGAGGGATCTGCACTTATAAATTTTGGATTTCCTTGATTTTAATTGCTCCGTCATTTGTCCATGCATTCAGCTACCTCAGCTCTAAACTCTTCAATTCCATTTCTGAACCTCTCCACATTTCTCTCGATATCTCTCCTTCTTCCTTTAGGACATTCCTTTAAACTGAATGCTGTGGCCATGTTTCTGGTCATCCATCCTAATACCCCCTAAATGTGGTTTAGTCTCAAATTATGTCTGGTAATTATTCCTTAGAAGCATAGAATCATGGAGTTCCTACAACATGGAAGTAAGCTATTCGGCCCATCGAGTCCACCACAACCCTCGAAAAGGCATTCCACCCAGTTCCAGCCCCCTATCCCTGTAAGCCTGCATCTTTCATGGCTAACCAACTTAGCCTGCACATCCCTGGACACTATGAGCAATTTAGCATGGCTAATTCACCTAACCTGCACATTTTTGGACTGTGAGAGGAAATAGGAGCACCCAGAGGAAACCCACGCAGACATGGACGGAACATGCAAACTCCACACAAACAGTTGCCTGAGTGTGTGTACCTTGTGTGTACATCAAGCACCTTGATGTATTACTACAGTAAAGACACTAATATTTGTTGTAACTATGTTGCAATGCAGCATATTTTCACAAATCTTAGGCATAATGAATTACTTTGGAAGCTAATCTCTGTTTAATTTAGACAAACAAAACAATTAATTGGCATCTAGTGCATGCCAGCAGTGGTTTGATGATTAATTCATCAGTGTTTTAAAATGCCATTAGTTAAGGGACAGAGCATTTGTTATCACCATGCTCCGGCACTGTGTACCGGTGATATGTAAGGGTGCTAGAGACATTTACCAGCAATTATTCTATTGCTCTCCTTGAAATGAACAGGATTGACCTCAATGACTGGAAGAATTTCCTATTCTTTGTTCGAAAAGGACAACTTGTCCATCTGGACGTAGCACACTTTGCTACGAACCTCTCAGCAATTCTCCATTTGGTATATTTAAATAGGGTTTGAAACTCCAGATCGTAATGTTTTATTCATCCATATAGACAGGTGGAATATGAAGCAACCTAATAGTTTCTACAAGTCAAGTATGTTCCAGGAATCATGCCTGCACAAGACAACAATTCGTTAAAGAGAGAAATTGCACAAAAATTCTTCCAATTGCTGTATCGCTATCACTTAAAACGCTGAAAATGAGTGGATGAGCCCAATTTTAAAATTCCTTATCCATGAATTTTGAAACCAAATTCAAGTTTGAGCAATGTTTGATTCTGGGCACAAATAGATGGGAAAGCTGTAGCTCACTGTGGGTGATGTAGTGGTCGAGACACTAGGCTAGTCATCCAGAGACCTAGGTTGACTGCCCTGGTGGATGCAGGCTGAAATCCCACCATATTAACAACACAAAACAAAGAACTGTGGATGCTGGAAATCAAAAACAAATCAGACACAACACAGTGTAGGGCTAGAGGAGCACAGTAGGTCAGGCAGCCACAGAGGAGCAGGAATGTCGACATTTTGGGTCGGATCTCTTCTTCAGAAATGTGGAGGGAAAAGGGAGCTGGGAGATAATTAGAGAGAGGATGGGTGGGGCTGGAAAAGATAGTTGGGATGTTGATAGGTGAGTGCAGCTAGCGGTTGGTGGGGATTGGTCAGTGGGATGCGAGGAGTGAATAGGTGGGAGAGAAGACGGACAGGTTGTGTCAGGTCAAGGAGGCGGGGATGAGAGGAATGCTTGGACGTGGGATGAGGCCGGGGGTGGGGAGATTTTAAAACTGGTGAATTCGATGTTTAGGCCATCGGACTGGAGGCTCCCAAGACGGAATATGAGATGTTGCTCCTCCAGTTTGCGTGTGGCATTATTGTGGCACTGGAGGAGGCCCAGGATGGACATATCATCAAGGGAGTGGGAGGGAGAGTTAAATGGTTAGCAGCTGGAAGGTGTTGTCGATTATCACATACAGAGCACAGAGGCTCCACGAAGCGGTCCCTGAGTCTGCACTTGGTCTCACCGATGTAGAGGAGACCACATCGGGAGCAATGGATACAGTAGACCAGGTTGGAGGATGTACGGGTGAGCCCCTATCAGATATGGAAAGTTTGCTTGGGGCCTTGGGATGGAGGTGAGGGGAGAGGTTTAGGGGCAGGTGTAGCACTTCCTGAGGTTGCAGGGAAAGGTGCCAGGTATGGTGGGGTTAAGTGGGGAGTGTGGGACGAGGGAATTGCGGAGTGAGCGGTCCCTCACGAAAGGCAGATAGGGGTGGGGTATCAATTTTACTAATACCTTTCACCCCAACCTCAAATTCACCTGGACCATCTCCGATACTTCTCTCCCCTTCCTGGACTTCTTTGTCTCCTTCTCTGGTAACCACCTCAACACCGACATCTATTTCAAGCCCACCGACCTGGACTACCTGACTACACATCCTCTCACCCATCCTCCTGCAAGAACGCGATCCCCTAGTCCCAATTCCTCCGCCTCCACCGCATCTGCTCCCAAGTTGGAGTGTTCCACTCCCGGAAATCCCAGATGCTGTCCTATTTCAAGGACTGCAACTTCCCCCCTCCAGTGATCAAAAATGCCCTCAACCGCATCGCTTGCATGTCCTGCACTTCTGCCCTCAAACCCCCTCCCCCAACAATAATAAAGACAGAGTCCCTCGGTCCTCACATACCTCCCCAACAACCTCCGCATCCAGCGTATCATCCTCCATCACTGCCGCCACCTACAATCTGACCCCACAACCAATGGAATATTTGCTTCCCCGGTTCTAAAGAAGGGTCCCAACATGAAACATTGACTTTCCTGCTTCTCAGATGATGCCTGACCTGCTGTGCTCCTCCAGCTCCATGCTGTGTTGACACTGAATCCGGCATCTGCGGTTCTTGCTATCTCCAAAAAAAACAAATCAAAATTTGCCACAGAAACTCAGCAGGTCTGGCAGCAGATAGCAGCACTGGACGGCGAGCTGGGGTCTAGGTCCAGGGAGCTGTTGGACCCTCCCTCAGCTGGAGACTCCTAGTAGCTGCTGAGCCCTCAGTCCCGGCCGGCGGAGCAGGCATTTACCCATGGGCTCAGGGCCTGTGCTGTGGGCGCAAGGGACACATGTGGTCTCTTAGCCCTGGGCCAGCCTTCAGTGGGATCACTGGAATAACCTCACTGGAGATGTTCAAGGGCAACGAATCACAAAATGGTGGTCGGGCAGCTTGAGAAACCCTTTGAGGCAGGATTCCGAGCTTTGTAAATACTGCGATGAAACTTTATATCTTCCGGTTAAGATTGCGGTGGAATAGGACACTCCAACTCATGCTCCTCCGCTCTTTCTGTTTATTTCCCCATTCCTTCTCTTTTTTGCCCCCCTTTTTGGTGCTTTCGCCTGATGTAGAGCTGACTGGAAGCGTGGAGCGAGCAGGCTGGAAGCCGAGCAGAGTGGGGACGACCAGCAGGCTGGAGGCTTGAGCGGAGTTGGACTGGTGACCAGTGAAAAGCGGTCAGCGGCTTGCAAGCCCAGTCAGACCACATGTGGAAGTCCCTGTGTTGAGTTCCCTTTTAGGAGATTCCTACGCACTTGATACAAATGCAATACGCCAACTACTGTGAATAGCCACAGTTTATTTAAGCGAGTACAAGCTTTGGAGGATCACTTAACAATCTTCACAGGGCTTGCGGAGCCGTGTCAAGCAATGCTCTCTGTAAGGGAACTGTCCTCCCTTTATATAGGTTTTTACGGCACAGTCAAACATGCATACAAGATACAATTTTTTTCTCCCCCATAGTCACATGCCTAGCAACAGTGATAATACGTAACTTCATCATCTAACAGTAAAACAAAGGTCAGCCGCCCAAAAACACTGTGTAAGACTAGATAGTTCCTTATCCTTTTAGCCTTAATTCAACATTTACAGAGAGCAGAGAATAATTAGATTACCGCATTTTGTCTGCGAGACAGGGGCGCCCACGAAGCACCTAATTTTTTACACGTCAGCAGAACAGATACTAACCCTTTAACATTTCATTCCCTCCTTTTATCATTCCATGATAACCAACTAAATGGGGGCTGAGAAAGGCGCCGCCAGCTTATTCATAAAAATCTTACAGACAGTATTTAAAGCAAGTTATTAACACACAACATACAATGATTATAAAATTCGTCCGTAACATGGGTGATGCATTTGTCTCCTACTATTGCACAAACTCCCCCTTGTTGAGCCAGCTGATAGTCCACTGCATACCGGGTTTGCTGAGCATAGAGCCGAAGTTCGGCTAATTCTTGATTTACTGCTTCCAATGCCAACATTGTGCTATTTCCCAGGGCGGTGAGTCCACATATAAGGTAGTTTCGGTTTTTAGTGGACACCACCCCTGAGGAGCCTCCCAAAGTGACAGTGCCCAGGAAGCCATGTCCCAAGGAAGAGCCCAGGGTTACTGGATCCTGCCACTCGGCGCAAAACTCCTTGCTTATGAAGCGTGTAACGATTCGTCGTCGAGTATATGCTCATTGGGGACAAGGGACCGTGAGAGGCCCAATGGTCCCAACAGCAAACAGCACCAGCAAAGTTGGAGTAGCAGTAGAAAAGGTCCCATTGAAAAGGAAAACGAATCCCTTCTTGGCACGGTAGCAGGTAACAGACTCACGGACTATCTTGTAACTATTCCAGGAGGATTGACCCTTAAATGGTTGGAAGTCTGAGGAGTGAAACGGAAACGTCCCATACCCCGTTTCTACATGGGTGCCATTACAACTCCCACAAGTCCAATGTATGCCTGAAGTCATATTTACCGGTTTTGATTCCAAACAGGGGCAGTTCAATAGCCCTCCTTTAGTTGTACAAGTCCGTTTTACACACTGATGGGGCCAGGAAGCATCATGGGGATGGTTGGTGACGTTTACTAAGGCATATACATAACAACTTCCAGTACCATTAAAACAAAGCGGATAGCTGTTAGGATCCGTACAGTTGGCCCCTTCCTTCCCAGACTTAGGTTTAGTACCTGTACAATTGGAGGGACCGTTACCCATCAATTCTACACATTTACCCTGCACACCCCTGCTCCAGGTTCCTCTCTTCCCTTGGCAAGGCTCACCAGAATAATCTACTTCATAGAGTTGATGAGGGTTCCATCCTAGGGTTGCTACAAATAAAGCTTCTACAGATTGTGCTAGTGGATAACACACTGTTTGACTACCATGCAGTAGGATATGTGTCTTATAAAACAAATTGTCCTCCAACCCACTCACAGTCTGAACAATACTTAGTCCAATGATTATTTTCAAGATGGTGACGGAACCCATCGTTTACAGTCACTTAGGTGGATCCAGCGATTCTGCCCTTTGACTTTAAGCGCAGTCGGAGTCTGGAGAAGTATTTGGAATGGTCCTTTCCACCTGGGTCCGAGCTTGGGGCGATCCCAGTCTTTGATCAGCACGAGGTCTCCCGTTTGTAGTCTGGGGGGTTCATTCTGGTCGTCTGAGCTCTGATCCGTCGCTTGTGATGGTGGTCCGAAGGCGTGCTTTACCTGTGAATGAAGAAACTCTAGAGACAATGTTAGCTGCTGAAAGCATCTTTGCATTTCTTCTCCCATAATATTTAAGTCTACATGAGTAGGTGGGTCTGCGTCGGCATCCCAAGGGGTCCTACTGGGTCGGCCATAAATTATTTCTGCGGCCGACAGTCCAGTGATCGAGTGTGGGGTAATTCTCATATGATACAGAGCTAAAGGCAAAACCTTTAGCCAGTTAAGGCCGGTTTCGGACGTTAGCTTAGTCAATTTAGCTTTGAGAGTTCCGTTAGCTCTTTCCACTATCCCTGCCGCCTGGGGGTGGTAGGCACAGTGGAATTGTTGTTGGATGTGTAACACCTCACATAGTTCTTTGTTGATTTCTGCTACAAAATGGGGGCCATTGTCTGAACTAATCTGTCAAGGCACTCCAAACCTCGGTATGATCTCTGTCAGTAGTAATTTTACCACCATTGAGGCTTTATTATTTGTGGTTGGAAAGGCTTCAATCCATCTGCTAAATATATCAACAATAACAAGACAATACTTATAGCAATGTACACGCAGCAATTCAATGAAATCAAGTTGAATACACTCAAATGGGCCACCTGGCAAGGGTGTTTTCCCTGTTACCCACCGCATTCCTTGGCCGGCATTATTTTGCTGACATGTCAGACATGACCTGACACGCTTCTGGGCTGCCTCAGCCAATCGGGGGTGCCACCAGGTAAGTAACATGATATTACTCATTCCCTCCTTGCCAAGGTGGGTATCAGTATGAAGACAGTCAATAAGCATTGGTAACAAAGCATCAGGTATACACACTCGGCCAACTGGAGTGATCCAGAGACCTCTTGACGCAGAATGCGAACACCCATGCGTCTTCCATATTTCTTTTTCTGAGTCAGGGGTGATCCCCTGTAAACGCTGCACAGTGACAACGTCTGGTATGCCCGTTGTGTTCGAGGCAGGTGAGCGATTTAACCCCTGCCGGTTCATAGAGGACACAATAGAACTGCGTGCAGTTGCAGCGTCTTTGGCAGCTCGATCAGCTCTGGCATTGCCTTTGCTGATATCCGTATTGTCCATTACATGGGCCGCACATTTGATTATGGCCAACTGCTTGGGGAGGAGGATGGCTTTGAGGAGATTTTGGACATGTAGTGCTGATGTGGTTGGGCGGGTGGGGCACTAGGCGGAATTTGCCAATCCTCCTCCTGGTCATCGGTGTCATTATTTTGGAACAATATTGGCAGACCAGACATGTCACGAGGTACCTCCATTTTATTCCCACATGATAAACCGGCTTGACACTTCAACCCTGATTCCTTATTTTGCCTCTCCTTTCTCAATCTTTCCTGTTCTGCTTTACTCATATCATAATCCTCACACCGCCGCTTCAACATCTCCCCTCACGATCAGATACTCTAATCCCTCTCCAACGTGCATTATTCTCCCAGCTGGCCTGTTTAGATTTATTCATTATTTCCTCAGCAGTTTTCTCCACGTGGATATTAAAGTTTTCCATTTTGTCCCCGTATTACATTTCCAAAATGCCTCTTCTGCTTTTATGCATTTATCTACATCCCAAGTTCCCCCTATTGGCCAAATTTCATTTCCCAATTTCTTATTTAGGCATGCCGACAGACGTCTGAACCGTCCTTCATTTTCGGGTCATTCCGACATAACCGATGTATTGGGGTTCCGACATCCGACTTATCCAACGTCTGTCCCATTTTAACGCTTCAACTTCTTACTTATCTCTATATACTAGTCCAGTGTCCTTGGTCTCCTCACCCACTTCAGGATCCTGATCTTTGCGTGGGGGATTTCCCCTCTTAACAACCGGTCTAAGGCAGGGTGGTTGAGACAGACACTGTAGTTATCTTTTACCTTAGGTACTACGTTCCAGGGACTTGAACCCCGGTATTGGAGGACTCTAACCTCCGAATTCCCGACACTTACAGTTGGGGGACTCTCACCCCCAATTCCCGGTACTTATAGTTAGGAGGACTCTAACCTCCGAATTCCAGGGGGACTCAAACCTCCCTGAGACGAACTCGTCAGCGTACAAGTGCGTAAGTTATCTCGGAGATTCTGTCACTACACAGTTCCTGGGGTCGAGGGGTCGACTGAGTGATAGGTTAATGAGAGAGATCAAGGTAAATCTTACCTTGTGGGCCCATCTGTCTCACGTCACCGTCACACAGGCGATCACTTATTCAGTCCGTCTAGAAGTTCCGTATATGTTGGAATCCCACCGCTGCCACCAAATGTTGAGTACCCTTTTAGAAGATTCCTACACACTTGATACAAATGCAATACGCCAACTTCTGTGAATAGCCACAGTTTATTTAAGCAAGTACAAGCTTTGGAGGATCACTTAACAATCTTCGCAGGGCTTGCAGAGCCGTGTCAAGTGATGCTCTCTGTAAGGGAACCGTCCTCCCTTTATATAGGTTTTTACAGCGCAGTCAGACATGCATACAAGATACAATTTTTTTCTCCCCCATAGTCACATGCCTAGTAACTTCATCATCTAACAGTAAAACAAAGGTCAGCCGCCCAAAAACAATGTGTAAGACTAGATTCTCCAGCATCTGCAGTTCCTACTATCGCTGTAAGACTAGATAGTTACTTATCCTTTTAGCCTTAATTCAACATTTACGGAGAGCAGAGTATAATTAGATTACCGCATTTTGTCTGCGAGACAGGGGCGCCCACGAAACACCTAATTTCTTACGTCAGCAGAACAGATATTAACCCTTTAACATTTCACCTGCACTGATCTACTGAAGGACCTTT
>NW_025969591.1:0-544 GCF_021869965.1 Rhincodon typus | reverse complement strand
ACTGAAGGACCTTTATAGAAAGATTGTAATGGTTATCTTTTTAATTTTATTTTTCATTTTACTAACGTATACTATGAATAACTGAAAGTAATGTAACTTTTTCCCTCTTTTCCCTTTATGCCTCCATTTTGTATCTAAGACTGTACCTAGGTACTTTGTACCTAAATTGGCCTCATGTGGGGTGACAATTTAAACTATTCACTGTACTCCTGCGCTTTTGTACTTGAGCACACGTGACAATAAAGGATATTCTATTCTATTCCATCTGTAGAGAGAAAACAGAGCTAATGCTTCAGAACTTAAAAAAGGGCCACCAGACTCAAAACATTAAATTTCTTTATCTCTCCACAGACACTACCAGCAATTTCTGTTTCTGTCTCAAATGCCACTATGGCAGCTGGTGGATCTTGAATTGATAAAGCTGGTCTTTTTCAGCAATTGTCAGTGCTCTCTACTTTCAAGTGGACTAGTTTAATGGAGCAGAATATCAAATAAGAGGGTGACCAGTCTGTTTTGTCGGTTTTTGTTTTGCAATGATGTTAAA
>NW_025969590.1:11386-14500 GCF_021869965.1 Rhincodon typus | reverse complement strand
ATCAAAGTCTCAACTTCACCAAATGACCCAACTCTTGATGTTGTTTTGACTAACGTGCTTATTTCAGCGAGATAAGCATATCAGAAGGTCAAAATCATAATTTAACCAAGACAGTCAAATTTTTTTGCTGATTTGAGTAAAATGCTTAATTCAGCGAGATAAGTATATGCGAAGACTGAAATCTCAACTTCACCAAATGACTCAAGTTTTGATGTTGGTTTGACTAACATGATTATTTGAGAGAGATAAGCACTTCAGAAGTCAAAAATCTCAACTTCACCAAAGGACCTAACTTTGGACGCTGGTTGGACTAAAATGCTTATTTCAGTGAGAAAAGCACTTCAGAAATCAAAAATCTCAACTTCACCATCTGACTTAATTTTTGATGATGTTTTGACTGACATGCTTATTTCACTCAGACAAACACTTCAAAAGAGCAATATCTCATTTCACCAAATGAGCTGGTTTTTGATTTTGGTTTGATTGACATACTTATTTCATGAAGTAAGCACTTCAGAAGAACACCATCTCAACTTCACCAAATGACTCCACTTTTGATCTTGTTTTAACTAACATGCTCATTTCAGCGAGTTAAGCACTTCAGAAGTCTAAAATCTCAACTTCACCAAATGACACAACTTTTGATGCTGGTTGGATTAAAATGCTTATTTCAGCGAGTTAAGCTCTGAAGAAAACCAAAACCTGAACTTTACCAAATCACTGTAGTTTTGATGATGGTTTGACTAACATGCTTGTTTGATTGAGAGAAGCATTTCAGAAGTCAAAAATCTCAACTTCACCAAATGACTCAAATTTTGATGTTGTTTTGACGAACGTGCTTATTTCAGCGAGATAACCATATCAGAAGACTAAAACCTCAACTTCACCAAAGGGCATAACTTTTGTTGCTGGTTTGACTAAAATGCTTATTTCAGTGAGATGAGCACTACAGCGGTCAAAAATCTCAGCTTCAGGAAATGACTTGATTTTTGATGCTGGTTGGTTTAAAATGCTTATTTCAGCGAGTTAAGCACTTGAGATGACCAAAATCTGAACTTCAGCAAAAGACTCAAGTCTTGATGTTGGTTTGACTAACATGCTTGTTTGAGTGTGATAAGCACTTCAGAAGTCAAAAATCTCAACTTCACCAAATGACTCAACTTTAGTTGTTGTTTTGACTAACATGCTTGTTTGAGTGAGATCAGCACTTCAGAAGGAAAAAATCTCAACTTCACCAAATGACATAATTTTTGATGCTGGTTGAATTAAAATTCTTATTTCACCGAGATAAGCACTTCAGAATGCCAAAATCGGAACTTCACAAAATGCCTCAAGTTTCGATGTTTGTTTGACGAACATGCTTATTTGAGTGAGATAAGCACTGCAGGATTCAAAAATCTCGAACTTTATCAAATGACCTAATTATTGATGCAGTTTTGACTATCATGCTTATTTCACTCAGGTAGTCACATCCCCAAACCAATATCTCAATTTCACCAAGTGAGTTGGTTTTTGGTGTTGGTTTGAATGACGTGTTGATTTCTTTGAGACAAGCACGCCAGAAGATTAAAATCGCAACTGCACCAAATGCCTTCCATTTTGATGCTGTTTTGACTAACTTGTATATTTGAGTGAGATCAGCACTTCAGGAGACATAAATCTGAACTTCACCAAATAACTCAATTTTTGATGTTGTTTTGACTGACGTGCTTATTTCAGTTAGATAAGCATATCAGAAGACCAGAAGCGCAACTTCACCAAAACACTCAACTTTTCATGCTGGTATGACTAAAATGCTCATTTCAGTGAGATAAGCACTTCAGAAGTCAAAAATCTCAACTTCACCAAATTACTTAATTTTTAATGCTGTTTTGACTAACATGCTTATTTCAGTGAGATAAGCACTTCAGAATACCACAACCTGAACTCACCAAATGACTCAAGTTTTGATGCTGGTTAGACTAAAATGCTTATGTCAGTGAGTAAAGCACTTGAGAAGACTAAAATCTGAAATTCGCCAAATCACCCAATTATTAATGTTGTTTTGACTAACATGCTTATTTCAGTGAGATAAGCACTTCAGAAGTCAAAAATCTCACCTTCACCAAATGACTTAATTTTTAATGCTGTTTTGACTAACATGCTCATTTCAGTGAGATAAGCACTTCAGAATACCACAATCTGAACTCACCAAATGACTCAAATTTGATTATGGTTTGACTAACATGCTTACTTCAGCGATTTGAGCACTTCAGAAGGCTAAAATCTCAACTCACCAAATGACTGAACTTTTGACGCTGGTTGGAATAAAATGCTTATTTCAGCGATTTAAGGCCTTCAGTCGACCAAAATCTTAACTTCACCAAATGACTGAAGTTTTGATGTTGTTTTGACTAACGTGCTTATTTCAGCGACATAAGCATATCCGAAGACCAAAATCTCAAATTGTCCAACGGGAATAACTTTTGATGCTGGTTTGTCAAAAAATACTTATTTTATTGAGTTGAGCTCTGAAGAATTCAAAAATCTCAACTTCATCAAACGACTTTGATTTTAGATGCTGGTTAGACTAAAATGCTTATTTCAGTGAATAAAGCATTTGAGAAGTTTAAAATCTGAAATTCACCAAATGACCCAATTATTAATGTTGTTTTGACTAACATACTTATTTGAGTGATATAAGGAGTTCACAAGTCAGAAATCGCGACTTCACCAAACGACTCAACATTTGATGTTGTTTTGAATAACATGCTTATTTCAGGGAGGTCAGCACTTCAGAAGACAAAAAATCTGAACTTCACTAAATGACTCAAATGTTGATGTTGGATTGACTAACAGGTTTCTCCAGTGAAACAAGCACTTCACAAGTGAAGAATCTCGAAATCACCAAATGACTCAACTTTTGATGTTGTTTCGAGTGACATGCATATTTGAGTGAGATAGGCACTTCAGACGGCCAAAATAAGAACTTCACCAAATGACTCAAGTTTTGATGTTGGTTAGACTAACATGTTGACTTGAGTCAGATAAGCACTTCAGAAAATCAAAATCTCAACTTCACCAAATGACACAACGTTTAATGTTGTTTTGACGAACGTGCTTATTTCAGTGAGA
>NW_025969590.1:10380-11286 GCF_021869965.1 Rhincodon typus | reverse complement strand
AACGTGCTTATTTCAGTGAGAAAAGCACTTCAGAAGACAAAAAATCTGAACTTCACTAAATGATTCAAATGTTGATGTTGGATTGACTAACAGGTTTCTCCAGTGAAACAAGCACTTCAGAAGTGAAGAATCTCGAAAACACCAAATGACTCAACTTTTGATGTTGTTTCGAGTGATATGCATATTTGAGTGAGATAAGCACTTCAGAAGGCCAAAATAAGAACTTCACCAAATGATTCAAGTTTTGATGTTGGTTCGACGAACATGCTGACTTGAGTCAGATAAGCACTTCAGAAGTCACAAACCTCAAGTTCACCAAATGAATTATTTTTTTAATGCTGTTTTTAATAACATGCTTATTTCAGTGAGATAAGCACTTCAGAAAATCAAAATCTCAACTTCACCAAATGACACAACTTTTAATGTTGTTTTGTCTAACGTGCTTATTTCAGTGAGAAAAGCATTGCAGAAGACCAAAATCTCAAATAAACAAGACACTCAAATTTTTATGCTGTTTTGGTGACATGCTTATTTCGGTAAGATAAGCACTTTAGAAGAACAAAATCTGAAGTCCACTTATTGACTCAAATTTTGATGTTGGATTGAATAACAGGCTTCCTCCAGTGAAATAAGCACTTTAGAAGTGAAGAATCTCGACTTCACCAAATGACTCAACTTTTGATGCTGTTTTGACTAATTTGCATATTTGAGTGAGATAAGAATTTCTGAAAGCAAAAATCTCAACTTCACAATCTGACTTAATTTTTGATGCTGTTTTGACTAACGTGCTTATTTCACTCAGAGATTGAGTTGAGATTTTTGACTTCTGTAGTGCTCATCTCACTGAAATAAGCATTTTAGTCAAACCAGCATCAAAAGTTATGTCCTTTGGTGAAGTTGGGATTT
>NW_025969590.1:9617-9880 GCF_021869965.1 Rhincodon typus | reverse complement strand
GCTGTTTTGACTGACATGCTTATTTCACTCAGACAAGCACTTCAAAAGAGCAATATCTCATTTCACCAAAAGAGTTAGTTTTTGATTTTGGTTTGAAAGACATACTTATTTCATGAAGTAAGCACTTCAGAAGAATAAAATCTCAACTTCACCAAATGACTCCACTTTTGATCTTGTTTTAACTAACATGCTCATTTCAGCGAGTTGAGCACTTCAGAAGTCTAAAATCTCAACTTCACCAAATGACACAAGTTTTAATGCTG
>NW_025969590.1:9148-9517 GCF_021869965.1 Rhincodon typus | reverse complement strand
CTTTACCAAATCACTGTAGTTTTGATGATGGTTTGACTAACATGCTTGTTTGATTGAGAGAAGCATTTCAGAAGTCAAAAATCTCAACTTCACCAAATGACTCAAATTTTGATGTTGTTTTGACTAACGTGCTTATTTCAACGAGATAACCATATCAGAAGACTAAAATCTCAACTTCACCAAAGGGCATACCTTTTGTTGCTGGTTGGACTAAAATGCTTATTTCAGTGAGATGAGCACTCTCGCGGTCAAAAATCTCAGCTTCAGGACATGACTTGATTTTTGATGCTGGTTGGTTTAAAATGCTTATTTCAGCGAGTTAAGCACTTGAGATGACCAAAATCTGAACTTCAGCAAAAGACTCAAGTT
>NW_025969590.1:2673-8648 GCF_021869965.1 Rhincodon typus | reverse complement strand
ACAGCGTGGAAACAGGCCATTCAGCCCAACACGTCCACACCATCCCTCCGAAGAGCATCCCACCCAGACCCATTCCCCTATATTTCCCATGTCTAAGCCACCGAACCTAAACATCCTTGGGCACTATGGGCAATTTAGCACAGCCAAACCACAGAGCCTTCATATCTTTGGACTGTGGGAGGAAACAGGAGCGCCCAGAGGGCATACAAACCCGCACAGACACGGAGAATGTGCAAACTCCACACAGACGGTCGCCAAAGAGTGGAATCGAACCTGGGTCCCTGGTGCTGTGAGGCAGCAGTGCTAACTACCGAGCCACCGCGCCACCCTATCTTTAATTTGTGACAGTGCAAAACCCCTTTAAAATTGACCCTAGCACTCCATTAATGTTTGCCTTCTGACAATGCAGCTCTTCCTCAGTACTGACTCTCCAACAGTGCAGCACTCCCCAAAGTACTGTCAGAGAGTCAATACTAAGAGAATGCTGCACTGTTAGAGACAGTACTGAGGAGAGCTGCACTATCAGAGGTTCAGTACTAAAGGTATGCTGCACTGTGAAAGGGTCAGTCATGCGGGAATTCTGCACTGCCAGAGGGCCAACAATGAAGACGAGCTGCGCTGTCAATGTAATAGGGTCAACACTGAGTCAGCGCCTCATGATCAAAGGGTCAATAATGAGGCAGTATCTCATTGTAAGGTGTTCAGAATTGAGTCAGTCCTGTGGTAGTGCAGCACTCTCAGAGGGTCAGTACTGAGGGAGACCATCATTATCAGTGGGTCAGTACTGAGTGTGTGCCTTGTTGTAAGTGGGTCACTTCTGAGGCAGTATGTCATTGTCGAATGGTCAGTCCAGAGTGAGTACTTTATTGTCAGATCGTCAATGCTGAGGCAGTGCCACCTTGCCGGTCAGTATTGAGGTAATGCCTCATTGTAAGGAGGTCAGAATTGAGGGAGTGGCAGACATTTAGAGGGTCAGTACTGAGGCAGTGCAGAACCGTCAGAGGGTCAGTACTTGAGGAGAACCCTATTATCAGAAGGTCAATACTAATGGAGTGTCACATTGTCAATGGTTCAGTACTGACGAATCACCTCATTATCAGGGGGTCAGTCCTGAGGCAGTGCCTCATTGTCAGAAGATCGGTGCTGAGGCAGTGCCACATTCTCAGAGGATCAATATTAAGGTTTAGAACTGAGTGAGTGCCATATGATTATATCTCTCTGACAATGAGGCACTCCCTCAGGAATAAGCCTCTGACAATAATGCACTTTCTCAGTTCTGAATCTCTGACGAGGAAACACTCCCTCAGTGCTAACCCTCTAACAGTGCTTCAATACCTCAGTATGGACCCTCTGCCAGTGAGGAACTCGCTGAGTACTGACCCTCTGATAGAGCTGCAATAGCTTACTACTGACCTTCTAATCATGTGCCTCCTGCCTCATTTCTAAATCTATTACATTGAGACACTGCCTCAGAACTGACACACTGGCTATAAGGCAGTCCCGAGGTACGGACCCGCTGACCATGAGGCTGTCCCTCAGTAACGATCCTCTAAATGTGAGGCACTCCCTTAATTCTGACCCTCTTGGGCACTACCTCAGTGTTGACCCACTGATATAGAGTCACTGCCTCAGAATTGACATGCTGACAATGGGGGAATTGCTCACACAGACCCACTGATAGAGCTGGAGGTTTGATATTAGGGCAGTGCTGCACAGCGAGCAGGTCAGTATTAAGGGAGTGCCGCACTGTCAGTGGACCAATATTAGGGAGGTGCCACGCTGTCAGAAGATCACTCGTAATGGAGTGCTGCACTTTTGGTGAGTGAATACTGAGGCAGTGCAGCACTGTAAAGGGTCAGTAATGAGAGAATGTTACATTTTCAGAGATTTAGTACAGAAGAAGTGCTTAATCAGAGAGTTATTTCTGAGGGAGTGCTGCATTGTCAGGGTTTCACACTGAGGGAGTATCACACAATCAGATGTGCAATATTAAGGAAATAGTGCACTGTTGGAGGGTTGATATAAACGGAGGTTTGCACTATCAGAGGGTTAATGATGTGGGAGTGCTGAAATATCACAGAATCAGTGCTGAGAGAATGCTGCACATTCAGAGAGTTAGTACTGAGGGAGTGCGATAAAGTCAGAAGATTGATATCAAGGGAACGTTGCACTGCCGAAGGATCAGTGCAGTACTGTGAGAAGGCCAATATTGAGGGCGTTCTGCTGTGTCAGTGGGTCAATATTACGGGATTGCCACACTATCAGCGTATCAATGTCAGACGGTCAGCACAGAGGGAGTGCTACACTGTTGGAGGGACAATATTGAGTGTGTGCGAAACTCAGAGGATCATTTTGTTGGAGTTCTGCACTGTCAGAAGTTCGATTGCAAGGCAGTGCCACACTGGTAGTGGGTTAATATTAAGGGAGTGCTGCACTGTCAGAGGGTTGAAGGTGAGGGAGAGCTTCCCTTTGCGGGGATTAGTACTGAAAGAGAATCGCCCGTCAGGGGATCAAAATTAATGTTGTAGAGTCAAAACACAGGGAGTGCTGCACTGTCGGAGGGCCAATAAGAAGCATGTTGCGCCACTATCAAGGAGTCAATGATGACAGAATGCAGCACTGTCAGAAGATCAGTAGTGAGGGAAAACTACATTGTCAGAGTGTCTTCATCAAGGAAGTGCCACTCTGTCGGAAGACCAATATTAAGGGAGTGCTGCACTGTCACGGGGTCAATATTAGGGGTGTGCTGCACTAACAGAGGGTCAATGATGATTGAGTGCTTAACTGTTGCAGAGCCAGTACTGAGGGAATCCTGCGTTGTTAGAGTGTAATCATTGAGGGAGTGCTGCACTGTTGAAGGGCCGATATCAAGGTAGTGTGACACTGTCAGAGTGTCATTATTAAAGGTGTGCTACAGTATCAAAGAGTGAGTAATGAGGGAGTGCTGCACTGTCGGAGGGTCAGCACTGACGTGGGCTGTACTGTCAGATAGTCAATATTAATGCAGTGCTTCACTTTCAGTGTTTTGAAATTGGGGGACTGCTGCACTGTGAGTTGGTCAATATTAAGGGAATGCTGAAACTGTCAGTGGGTTGATGCTAAGGGTGTGCAACACTGTCGGAGGGAGTGATGTACTATCAGAGTGTCATCACTGAGGGAGTTCCACACTGACAGAGAGGTAATATTAAGGGTGTACTGCAGTGTTACTATTGATGGAGTGCTGCACTCGGGGTCAGTATTGAGGGAATGCTCCACTGTTGGAGGATCAGTACTGAGGGAGTGCTGGACTGTCACAGGGCCAATATGAAGAGGGTGCTGTGCTGTCAGAAGGTCAATTATAAAGGAGCACTGCATTATCAGAGGGACCGCACTGAGGGAGTGCAGCTGCTGCAAAGATCACCACAAAGGATATGGCATACTGTGAGAGGCACATTTTGTGGGGATTGATGAACTGACGTGTCCCCCATTAGTGCTGAACCCCTTAGTGCTGATCCTCCTCAGTGCAGCACTCCCTCCTTGCTGACCCCACCTCACTGCTGACCATCCTCAGTGCGCCACGTTCTCAGTACTGACCCACTCAGTGCGCCACTTTCTCAGTAATGACCCTCGGACAGTCTCACAGCACTCTCCCTCCAACAGAGCAGTACACCCTCACAGCTGACACCCTTCAGTGAAGCACTCCCTCAGTGCTGACTCCCCTCAATACAGCAACCCCTCAGTGCTGACCTCACTCAATGCAGCACTCCCTTAGTATTTACCCCATCACTGCTGACCTCCCTTCTGTGCTGGACGCCCTCAGTGCAGCACTTCCTCTGTGCTGACCCCCTTCAGCTTTGTCACCTCTCAGTGCTGACCCCACTCTGTGCAGCACTCCCTCAGTGCTGACACCGCTCAGTGCAGCACTCCCTCAGTGCAGCACTCCCTCAGTGCAGCATTCCCTCAGTGCAGCACTCCCTCAGCGCTGACATCCCTCAGACAGTCTCACAGCACTGACCCTCCCACGACCCTCACAGCTGACACCCCACAGTGAAGCATTCCCTCAGTGATGACCCGACGCAGAGCATCAGTCCCTCAATGCAGCATTCCCTCAGTCCTGACAGCTTCAGTACTGATCTCCCTTCAGTGCTGACCACCTTCAGTGCTGACGCCCCCACAGTGCAGCACTCCTTCAGTACTCACCCCGCCAGTGCTGACCTCCCTTCAGTGCTGGCTGACTTCAGTGCAGCTCTCCCTCAGTGCTAGAACATAGAATACAGAACATAGAACATTACAGCGCAATACAGGCCCTTCGGCCCTCGATGTTGCGCCGACCTGTGAAACCAATCTGAAGCCCATCTCACCTAAACTATTCCATTATCATCCATATGTTTATCCAATGACCATTTAAATGCCCTTAAAGTTGGCGAGTCTACTACTTTTGCAGGCAGGGCATTCCACGCCCTTACTACTCTCTGAGTAAAGAACCTACCTTTGACATCTGTCCTATATCTATCACCCCTCAATTTAAAGCTGTGTCCCCTCGTGCAAGCCATCACCATCCGAGGAAAAAGGTTCCCACTGTCCATCCTATCTAATCCTCTGATCATTTTGTATGTCTCTATTAAGTCACCTCTTAACCTTCTTCTCTCTAACGAAAACAGCCTCAAATCCCTCAGCCTTTCCTCATAAGATCTTCCCTCTATACGAGGCAACATCCTGATAAATCTTCTCTGCACCTTTCCACATCCTTCCTATAATGCGGTGACCAGAACTGTACGCATTACTCCAAGTGCGGCCGCACCAGAGGTTTCTACAGCTGCAACATGACCTCATGGCTCCGAAACTGAATCCCTCTCCCAATAAAACCTAACATACCGTACGCCTTCTTAACAACGCTATCAACCTGGGTGGCAACTTTCAGTGATCTATGCACATGGACACCGAGATCTCTCTGCTCATCCACACTACCAAGAATCTTACCTTCAGCCCAGTGCTCTGTATTCCTGTTACTCCTTCCAAAGTGAATCACCTCACACTTTTCCGCATTAAACTCCATTTGCCACCTCTCAGCCCAGCTCTGCAGCTTATCTATGTCCCTCTGTAACCTACAACATCCTTCCGCACTATCCACAACTCCACTGACTTTGGTGTTTTTGCAAATTTACTAACTCATCCTTCTACGCACTCATCCAGGTCATTTATAAAAATGACAAAGAGCAGATCCTTGAGGTACACCACTGGTAACTGAACTCCAGGATGAACATTTCCCATCAACCACCACCCTCTGTCTTCTTACAGCGAGCCAATTTCTGATCCAAACCACTACATCACCCTCAATCCCATGCCTCCTTATTTTCTGCAATAGCCTACAATGGGGAACCTTATCAAATGCTTTACTGAAATCCAAATACACCACATCAACCGCTTTACCCTCATCCACCTGTTTGTTCACCTTCTCAAAGAGCTCAATAAGGTTTGTGAGGCACGACCTACCCTTCACAAAACCGTGTTGACTATCCCTAATCAAATTATTCCTTTCTAGATTATTAAAAATCCGATCTCTTATAATCCTTTCCAACACTTTACCCACAATCGAAGTAAGGCTCACTGGTCTATAATTACCAGGGTTGTCTCCACTCCCCTTATTGACCAAGGGGACAACATTTGCTTGTCTCCAGTCTTCTGGCACTCTTCCTGTCGACAATGACGACACAAAGATCAAAGCCAAAGGCTCTGCAATCTCCTCTCTAGCTTCCCAGAGAATCCTAGGATAAATCCCATCCGGCCCAAGGGACTTATCTATTTTCACACCTTTCAGAATTTCTAACACCTCCTCCTTATGAACCTCAATCTAATAGCCTGTATCTCAGTATTCTCCTCGACGACATTGCCTTTATCCTGTGTGAATACTGACGAAGAATATTCATTTAGCGCCTCTCCTATCTCTTCAGACTCCACGCACAACTTCCCACTACTGTCCTTGACTGGCCCTAATC
>NW_025969590.1:0-2173 GCF_021869965.1 Rhincodon typus | reverse complement strand
AGAGAGAGCTAAGAAGAGTCAGGAGGGGACATGAGAAGTCTTTAGCAAGTAGGATCAAGGAAAACCCTAAAGCTTTCGACAGGTATGTCAGGAATAAAAGAATGACCAGAGTAGGATTAGGGCCAGTCAAGGACAGTAGTGGGAAGTTGTGCGTGGAGTCTGAAGAGATAGGAGAGGCGCCAAATGAATATTCTTCGTCAGTATTCACACAGGATAAAGGCAATGTTGTCGAGGAGAATACTGAGATACAGGCTATTAGATTGAGGTTCATAAGGAGGCGGTGTTAGAAATTCTGGAAGGTGTGAAAATAGATAAGTCCCTTGGGCTGGATGGGATTTATCCGAGGATTTTCTGGGAAGCTAGAGAGGAGATTGCAGAGCCTTTGGCTTTGATCTTTATGTCGTCATTGTCTACAGGAATAGTGCCAGAAGACTGGAGACAAGCAAATGTTGTCCCCTTGTTCAAGAAGGGGAGTAGAGGCAACCCTGGTAATTATAGACCAGTGAGCCTTACTTCAATTGTGGGTAAAGTGTTGGAAAGGATTACAAGAGATCGGATTTATAATCATCTGGAAAGGAATAATTTGATTAGGAATAGTCAACACGGTTTTGTGAAGGGTAGGTCGTGCCTCACAAATCTTATTGAGTTCTTTGAGAAGGTGACCAAACAGGTGAATGAGGGTAAAGCGGTTGATATGATGTATTTGGATTTCAGTGAAGCATTTGATAAGGTTCCCCATAGTAGGCTAGTGCAGAAAATAAGGAGGCATGGGATTGAGGGTGATTTAGCGGTTTGGATCAGAAATTGGCTAGCTGTAAGAAGGCAGAGGGTGGTGGTTGATGGGAAATGTTCATCCTGGAGTTCAGTTACCAGTGGTGTATCTCAAGGATCTGTTCTTTGTCATTTTTATAAATGACCTGGATGAGTGCGTAGAAGGATGAGTTAGTAAATTGGCGAAAACACCAAAGTCGGTGGAGTTGTGGATAGTGCGGAAGGATGTTGCAGGTTACAGAGGGACATAGATAAGCTGCAGAGCTGGGCTGAGAGGTGGAAAATGGAGTTTAATGCGGAAAAGTGTGAGGTGATTCACTTTGGAAGGAGTAACAGGAATACAGAGTACTGGGCTAATGGTAAGATTCTTGGTAGTGTGGATGAACAGAAAGATCTCGGTGTCCATGTGCATGGATCACTGAAAGTTGCCACCCAGGTTGATAGCGTTGTTAAGAAGGCGTACGGTATGTTAGGTTTTATTGGTAGAGGGATTGAGTTTCGGAGCCATGAGGTCGTGTTGCAGCTGTACAAAACTCTGGTGCAGCCGCACTTGGAGTATTGCGTACAGTTCTGATCACCGCATTATAGGAAGGATGTGGAAGCATTGGAAAGGTGCAGAGGAGATTTACCAGGATGTTGCCTGGTATGGAGGGAAGGTCTTATGAGGAAAGGCTGAGGGATTTGAGGCTGTTTTCGTCAGAGAGAAGAAGGTTAAGAGGTGACTTAATAGAACATACAAAATGATCAGAGGATCAGATAGTATGGACAGTGGGAGCCTTTTTCCTCGGATGGTGATGGCGAGCACGAGGGGACACAGCTTTAAATTGAGGGGTGATAGATATAGGACAGATGTCAGAGGGAGGTTCTTTACTCAGAGAGTAGTAAGGGCGTTGAATGACCTGCCTGCAAAAGTAGTGGACTCGCCAACTTTAAGGGCATTTAAATGGTCATTGGATAAACATATGGATGATAATGGAATAGTTTAGGTGAG
This sequence comes from Rhincodon typus, assembly GCF_021869965.1. Classification (NCBI taxonomy): domain Eukaryota; kingdom Metazoa; phylum Chordata; class Chondrichthyes; order Orectolobiformes; family Rhincodontidae; genus Rhincodon; species Rhincodon typus. The sequence goes on along the minus strand of NW_025969590.1, from coordinate 411 downwards.
ATGGGCTTCAGATTGGTTTCACAGGTCGGCGCAACATCGAGGGCCGAAGGGCCTGTACTGCGCTGTATTGTTCTATGTTCTGTGTTCTATGTTCCAGCACTGAGGGAGAGCTGCACTGAAGTCAGCCAGCACTGAAGGGAGGTCAGCACTGACGGGATGAGTACTGAAGGAGTGCTGCATTGTTGGGGCGTCAGCACTGAAGGTGGTCAGCACTGAAGGGAGGTCAGTACTGAAGCTGTCAGTACTGAGGGAATGCTGCATTGAGGGACTGATGCTCTGCGTCGGGTCATCACTGAGGGAGTGCTTCACTGTGGGGTGTCAGCTGTGAGGGTCGTGGGAGGGTCAGTGCTGTGAGACTGTCTGAGGGATGTCAGCGCTGAGGGAGTGCTGCACTGAGGGAGTGCTGCACTG
>NW_025969589.1:0-14501 GCF_021869965.1 Rhincodon typus | reverse complement strand
TCCTCCCTACCTCCCCACCTACACTCACCTTTACTGGCTCCATCCCCGCCTCTTTGACCTGTCTGTTTCCTCTCCACCTATCTTCTCCTCTATCCATCTTCTATCTGCCTTCCCCTCTCTCCCTATTTATTTCAGAACCCCCTTCTTCTCCCCCATTTCTGATGAAGGGTCTAGGCCCGAAACGTCAGCCTTCCTACTCCTATGATGCTGCTTGGCCTGCTGTGTTCATCCAGCTCTACACCTTGTTATCTCAGATTCTCCAGCATCTGCAGTTCCTACTATCTCTGAATGATTTCCAGAAACGGCCATTACGTCATGGTGGTAGAAGTCACAGTTGTGTATGAGGATGACAACAAGGCAATAGAGCAGAAATAGGAAGAAAAACTCAACTATACACCTTGGATCAGTGATCATGGAATTGACGGCGGCTATGAGCCGAATCACTTTGGCTACGTGCTGGGCACAAGAAGCAAATGCCATAGCTTAATGACAGCCTCATTCGTAAAAATTCAAAGATGCAAATCATTCGCCTAGCAGATCTCATGATTAACGCTATCCCTGATGCTCGAAATGTTGCAGGTCTTTGGTACCAGGTAGAGGGTGGGAAATAATAATCCAGCTCATAGCTGGCGATGGCTAACACCAGCCCTAGGTGTAGGAGTATGGTGTTTTGTCTGACGTAAGGTGGTGTGTGCACTTACATGGGGTACAAAAAATGGTGGCAGAGATAATAAAAATTGTGGTGGTGAATTCACGAAAAGGCAAGACTATTCACAGTGTGCAGTGGCAGGTTAAGCACAACAATTAAGAAAGAATCAAGTGGTGTCAAAGTCCTTGGACTGCTAACCAGAATAACACTTAGCGCTATGATTCCCTTGTCAAAGAACATCACACTTACTAACTTGGAATGGTTGCCTGACTCGGTATGGTACCTAACCCCAGTCTTCTGCTCATCATCGGTGAGGATTCGCTAATAGAGGTATGCCCCCAACATTGACAAATGACATGAAAACCCGTAAAAGCGATCACCTGAGTGTTCCATAACAGCCTCTTTTACTACTTTGTAATCAGTGGCACTTTCATCAGGCATGTAAACTTTGGGTGCTTTCCGTAAGGGTTACTCTGCAGTAGTTAGGACCAATGTTGGGCCACTTTAACTGCTGAGCCACCAGCTGGAAAGAAATCAGGAAAGTTTCTACCTTTGTTACCTCAGACTTCGAAATTCAATGTGCAAACTGAGTTGCTTCCACCCTTAAGTCTGAGCCATTGATGTCTTCATGGGACTCAGTGAGGATCCTACTCCTCAGCTCAAGCTGTCTTAGTTCAAACTTCCTTTTCTGACAATTTTCAAGAAATTTTCTTCTCTTCATCCCACCCCTCTCCTTTCTTGTTTTTTCTCTTTTTCATTAACTTCTATTGTCCTCAGCTCCAATTTTAATATCTTTACCACTACGTTATTTGCTTCATTGTCCTCAGTTTCTACCTGTTTAAAAAGTCAGATTTTCCGATGATAGGGCCCTTTCTGATTTTTGAATTATTTTCATTTTATTCTTTTATAAATTTTGCTTTGAAACTGTGAATTAGGAACTGTGAGCTGAAGATGACATTGGGACTGTGTGTAACAGCTTGTGTTAAAAGTAATACAGACCAAATAAGCTCATATTTATTTGTGACGCTAGGTCTTGAAGTTAATTGCAGACTGGTTCCTGATCAGAAGGTTCTGCAGATGCTTTGTTGTCACTATTTGTTTGTCTGTCTTTTGTGTGAATGGGGCTGAAAAGTAAGGTTAAACAAAAAAAAAACAAAGAACTCCGGATACTGGAAGTCAGAAACAAGGGCTGGAAAAAGTCAGCAGGTCTGGCAGCATCTGTGGAGAGAAAGCAGAGTTAATGTTTTGGGTCCAGTGACATTTCTTTAGAACTGATTGTAGCTAGGAAAAGATTAGTATATATGCTGAAGATAGAGAAGCGGAGGAGTAAATGATAAGTGGAGATGAAGCCCAGAGATGGAGAGAGAAACAGTTGGGCAGACAAAGGAGTGGGTAAAAGTCAGCCTGTGAGAATAAATAGCTGCTACTGGGTACCATTTATGGTTGACAATGGATTGTTTGTGGTAGCAGCCTATGCGTTGACAAGACCTGGTGTGTGAAGGGTTGGGTAAGGACTGCAGTGCTCCAGCAAAGCCCAGCGTAAGCTGAAAGAATGGCACCTCATTTTCTGCTTGGGAACCCTTCTGGACTTGATATTCAAATTCAACAATTTTTGGACTTGAGGCACCTTCTCCCAAGTCGTTATCCCAACCACCACACACCAGGCCATGTCATCACATGGACTGCTACTACAAACAACCCTACTAAAGGTCCTCATTAGCAGCTATTCATTCTTCCAGGGTGACCTTTACCCAATCCTTTGAATTCAGATGTTAACTCTGCTTTCTTTCCAGAGATGCTACCAGATCTGCTGAATTTTTCCAGCAATTTTAGTTTTTGTTTGCTAAAACTAAGGTTGTTGGGTTTAAAGCATAATCAATTAAACAACTGTTGTTTAATTTTTGGTCTTCTAAAGTTATTGTATTGTGAATAAAATGCTAAGTTTTTTGTTTAAGCCACAATGTCTGGAATTGATTACTCTGAGTCTGGGATTGGTTAGGGACCATTGGGGTCAATTCTGAGGTTCTCTGAAGGTTTTAATTTTTACTGTGTTGTGAATACAGAAGTAGAAAGGCTGATTTAGTTCGACTGTCTGTCTCTATGTTGTAACACTGGCTTTGGGGTGACATTCTAATCCAAAAGCCTTGCTAAATCTTTTAACTGTTTAAAGAGACAGACTATTTAAATCCACAAAAACACATTTACTAATTCTGCTAGGAGCACTCTGGCATTGAATACAGGAATTTTGGACTGTAGCATTGTAAACTGAAGACAGACTTTTGCAATTTTTTTCCTTTGAAACTGGTTTTAAATTGACAATTGACGCAACTTATTTTGTTTGTGGATTCAGATCACAGCAAGAGCTCCCAATTTGTTTCAACCAGACTCTGGGTGAGATTCCTTAATTTGTTAATTTCCAGGCAGGATATCCCAAACTGTTTAGCTCCTGGGTGAGGAAGGCTAAACATGAGAAGAATTAATAACAGAACGAGCACATACATAGTTTAGAAATAAGAGGCGTTTTCAGAAAGATGAAAGTTTAAAAACAGGAAAAGTTTTAAAAACAGGATGGACGGGTCAGTTTCTATTTTTGGTGAATGGCAGACCACTGCATTTTGTGGTTGCTGCAAGTGGAGGTTACCAGTAACATTAATATTGGTAGTTGAGCAGCTGACTTTTGACATTCTTGGTCTTGCAGGCTGATGGATGTTCCTTTGTCTTGAGTCTGGGAATTCTGCTCCTCTTCTCCCCTTAGTGTGATGGAATACTCCCCATTTGCCTGGATGAGTGCAGCTCCAACAACACTTAAGCTGGACACCGTTCAGGACATTGCAGTCCACTTAATTGGCATCCCATCCACCAACTTTCACTTCACCACCAAAGTACAGTAGTAGTAGTGTGTACTATCTGCAAGATACACTATCACTAAGGTTACTCCAGTGGTACTTTCCAAACTTGTTACCTGAACCAGCTAAAAGGATAAGGGCAACAGATGCATGCGGAGCAGTATCAATACTAAATTCACTACCAAACCATGCACTATTCTGACGTGGGACTGTATTGCTGTTCCTTGACTATTTCTGGGTCCCTTCCTAACAGTAGCGTGGGTGTCCCTACACCCCAAAGACTGCAGCTGTTCAAGAAGGTGAACTGCCATCACCTTCTTTCAAGGTCACTAATCAATGGGCAATAAATGCTGCCCTAGCTAGTGACATCCACGTCCAATAAATAAATAAAAAGAATGTTCCTGGCTGTAGACTGACCTTTTAGGAGAAATATTCTATCTACACCCACCCTGTCATGTCCTGTAAGAACTTTGTAAGTTTCAATGCAATGACCTTTGATTCCCAAAATGGCAGTTAAAATCTCATTTGATGAAAACAGAATTTGACTTTGCAGATAAGTTTCATTGTAGAGAAGTGTGAGATGATGCATTTTGGTAGGAAGAGCATTAAGAACATAAGAACATACGAAACAGGAACTGGAGTAGGCCATCTGGCCTCTCAAGCTTGCTTTGTTATTCAATAAGATCATGGCTGATCTTTTCATGGACTCAGCTACACTTACCCATCTGCTCATTGTAACCCTTAATTTCTTTACTGTTCAAAAATCTATCTTTGCCTTAAAAACATTCAATGAGGTAGCCTCACCTGCATTACTGGTCAGGAAGTTCCATAGATTCACAAACCTTTGGATGAAGAAGTAACTCTTCAACTCAGTCTTAAATTTGTGCCCCCTTAATTTGAGGCTATGCCCCCCGTTCTAGTTTCACCTGCCAGTGGAAGCAACCTCCCTGCTTCTTTTTATCTGTTCCCTTCATAATTTTATATGTTTCCATGAGATCCCCCATCATTCTTCTAAATACCAATGAGTACAGTCCTAGTCTACTCAATCTCTCCTCATAAGCAAACCCCCTCAACTCCAGAATCAACCTAGTGAACCTCCCCTGCATCCCCTCCACTGCTAGTACATTCCTTCTCAAGTGAGGAGACCAAATCTGCACATAGTACTCCAGATATGGCTTCACCAGCACCCTGTACAGCTGCAGCATTATCTCCCTATTGTTAAACCTCATCTCTCTAGCAATGAAGGACAATATTCCATCTGCCTTCTCAATTACCTGCTGCACCTGAAAACCTACTTTTAGTGATTCATGCACAAGGACACCCAGGTTCCTCTGCACAGCAGCATGCTGCAATTTTTCATTATTTAAACAACAGCCCATTTTGCAATTATTCCCACCAAAATGGATGACCTAACATTTACCAACATTGTACTCCATCTGCCCATTCACAACCCATTTATAACCCTCTGTGGACTTTCAATCTTCTCTGCACTCTTTGTTCTACCGCTTGTCTTAGTGTCATCTGTGAACTTTGACACACTACAATTGGTCCCCAACTCCTAATCACCTATGTAAATAATAAACAGTTGTGTTCCCAACACTGATTCCAAGGTACAACACTAGCCACTGATCTCCAATCAGAAAAACACCCATTTATCTCCACTGTTTGCTCCCTGTTAATTACTTATCCATGCTAATACATTATCCATAATGCTGTGCACTTTATCTTATGCAGCAGCCTTTTTTACGGCACCTGGTTGAATGCCATCTTGCAATCCAGATACACTACATCTACTGGTTCCCTGTTGTCCACTGTATTAATAATTTCCTCAACGAATTCCAGTAAATTACCCATGCTGCATCTGCCCAATGGTATAATTTCTATCCAGATGTCTCGTTAATTCTTCCTTGATGATAGATTCAAGCATTTTCCCTGCTACAGAATTTAAGCCTATAGATACCTGCCTGTTGTCTACATCCTTTTTTAAACAGTGGTGTCACATTTACTATTTTCCAATCTGCCAGAACTGCCCCAGAGTCCAGCAAAATTTGGGAAATTACCAGGAGCACATTTGCAGTTTCCCCTGCCATCTCTTTTAGTACCCTGGAATGCATTCCATTAGGCCAGGAGACTTGTCTACCTTTAGCCCTACAAGCTTGCCCAACACAACTTCTAGATTGCTTCTAGATCTTCACCTGCCCTAACCTTCTTGTCATCAGTTATTGGCCTGTTATTTGTGTCTTCCACTGTGATGACCGTCACAAAAGACCAGTTTAACACCTCTGCTCTTTCCTCATTTCCCATTATTAAATTTCCCTTCCCATCCTCTAAAGGATCACTGTTTACCTTAGCCACTATTTTTTGCATTATATCTTTGTAGAAGCTTTTGCTATCTGTTTTTATAGTCTGATAATCTATCTTACCTTTCTTTATAGCTTTTCTTGTGACTTTCTGTTGACATTTAAAGATTTCCCAATCCTCTAGTTTCCTTTGCCACTTCGCATGCATTACCTTTCAATTTGATACCTTCTCTATTTCCTTAGTTATCCCTACCTGATTATCCTTTTTCCTACTGTCCTCCTTTTCACTGATATATATTTTTGCTGAACATTGTGAAAAATCACTTTGAAAGTCCTTCACTGTTCCTCAATTGTTCCACTGTACAGGCTTTGCTCCCAGTCTACCTTAACCAAATCCTCCCTCATCCCATTGTAGTCTCCTTTGTTTAAATGCAAGATGCTGGTATTGGATTTTACCTTTTCACCCTCCAGCTGTGTTTTAAATTCAACCACCATATTGTGCTCGCCCTTCTGAGAGGATCCATTACAATGAGATAATTAATTATTCCTTTCTCATTACACAGGACCAGATCTAGGATAGCCTGTTCCCACGTAGGTTCCATTACATACTGTTCAAGGAAGCTATCGTGGATACATTCTGTGAACTACTCCTCAAGGCTGCCTTTACCAACTTGGTTTGACCAATCAATGTGTAGATTAAAATTCTCCATGATAATTGCCATACCTTTTTACATGCATTAGTTATTTCTTTGTTTATTGCCCCCTGCTCCACTCCACCTTAATGTTATTATTCGGTGGCCTATAGACTACACCTGTCAATGACTTTTCCCCTTACTATTTCTAATTTTCACCTACATTGACTCAACCTTTTTCTCTATCATCTCTCACTACTGCCCTTGTGTCATCCATAAACATCAGAGCTACACCACCTCCCTTTCCTTCCTGTATGTCCTTCTGAATAGCCTGATACCCCTGGCTATTTAACTCCCGACTGTGACCACCCTACAACCATGCCTTTGTAATGGCCACTAAATCATATCCGTTCACGATGACTTGTGCCGTCAACTCATTTAACTTATATTGAATGCTGTGCGCATTCAGGTAAAGTGCCCTTACAATAGTTTTTATACCTTCTTTTTGAATCCAAACACCTCTGCCAGAAGAACTTTTATTTTTAAACATTCTCTCTTTTTCTGCCACTACCTGGTTTCCACTCCTCTTAGTGCTACATTGCTCAGCCACTTCTTGATTTTCATTTTCTATCTTGATTCTCTTTTTCCTTAAGCCCTCACCTACTCTAGCTAACTCAGAGCCTCCCCTTAGGTTCCCATCCCCTTGCCAAATTAGTTTAAAGTCCAGCCAACAGTGCTAGAAAAACCACCCGTAAGAATATTGGTACTGTCACTGTTTGGGTGAAGACCATCCCTCTTGAACAAGTCCCACCTTCCCTAGAAATAGTCCCAATTATTCAGAAATCTAAAGACTTCCCTCCTATACCACTCCCCCAGCCACATATTAAACTGCTTAATTTGCCAATCCCTAGCCTCACTAGCATGTGATGCAGCTAGTAATCCGGAGAAAGACAACATAAAATAGGTACAATTCTAATTGGGGTCAGATGCGTGCAAGGGCAGAAGGACCTGGGTGTATATGCACACAGATCATTGAATGTGGCAAGACTGGTAAAGAGAGCAGTAAGGAAAACTTATCCTTTGCTACATTAATAGGAGCATTAATATAGTACAAGAGCAAGGAGCTGATGTTGAACTTGTATAAGATATTTGTTAGACCTCACCTAAAATATTGTATACAGTTGTGCATGCCACATTGCAGGAAGGGTGTGAACACGGTGGAGAGAGTGCAGAAGCACTTTACGTTGAATGGTTCCAGAGATGAGGAACTTTAGTTATGAAGATAGGTTGGGACTGTTCTCCTTGGAGAGAAGATGGCTGAGAGGAGATCTGGTAAAGGTTTTAAAAAGGGAGGAACTGTTCTTGCTCATATAGGGAACAGGACAACATAGATTTAACGTGATCTGCAAAAGAATCCAGGTGAACTAAGGAAAAACGTTTTCACACAACGGGCAATTAGGGTATGGAACAAGTGTGGTGGACACAGTTTCAATTGAGGCATTCGAGTGGGGGCATTGGATGGTTATTTTTATAAAAATAATGTGCAATAGTATGGGGAAAAAGCAGGAGATTGGCACAGAGTAATGATGCTCGTTTGAAGTGCCAGTGCAGGCATGATGGGCTGAATGGCCTCCTTCTGCACCATAACAAATCTGTGATTCTGTGACTTACTTTGCATAAATTAGTGGTTATGATGCATAATTCCATTGTTAACAGTCTAATTTATTGTAGAAGTACATCCTGTGAGATATTGCGCATATGTAAGCTGGAGAACTGTTACAATGTTTAGCTGCTACAGTTGAACTGTCTTTACTTTAACTGCTCCTACTGTTGAATTACTCCTTTGAACATATGGTAAAAACACATCCAAATTCTGATAAATACAACCTGTTTTTAAGCACCTGAGAGTGTTTGGTTTTTAGATTTGAAGGTCGCAATGTGAAATTTTTTAAAGAGATTTGCAGCTATGACAGATGTCACTTGGACTCCAAGGTATCTAATGTGATACAGATATATGTATCCCAATGTGTATCTATTGTTTCCTATTCCAGAAACCCCATCTGGCGCATCTCTTAAGGTACTAAGAAAGGGTGAGGTGCCAATCCGTAGGGAAAGTACAAAACTTAACTGCTATTTTGCACCCACTGGAGGTTGGACAAGCACTAACACTGATGGACTCGTGCAGTGGCCCCAGACCCTGTCAGTTCTCGGCCTGGGGTACTTAAGTAAATCTGTCTTCCGAAAAATATTTCCAAACTCCGAGCAAAACAATCCATTTCAAAAAATGCTTTGACGCTTAATTGGCATGATAAATATAGTAATAAAGTTTAATTTCTTTGTATTTTTGAATCTACTGTATTATAGCCAGCAGTGATGAAAAAGATTGATTTTCTATCAGTGCGGAATAAATCTGTGGCCTGTTAATCTTTTTGACATTTTATTGTAATTCTGATGTTAGATGCGAAAGGCCTAATTCTGTCCATTGATCTTTGCATTAACTAGCTTTGGCAGCCAATGTACAATCATGTCTCTGTTATTTAACTAAAGTCACCTTCTCAGCATGTTTCATGTTTGCTGACAGTGCAGTATCTCAAATATGAATATTGTACATTGAAACAATGAGAGCTTCACTGAATAAAAATATAATCTGCATTACCAGGTACTCCTTGCATTTTTCAGATATGTGGTCTTTGATTTGGTTGGGATCCGAAACCAAATTAATGAGGAAAAGCAGTTCTTAAATTTGCAGGCTTTGTAAGCTGGGGACCAGGACCATGGAATACTGGTCGGATTATTGATCTTTGCCAGGAGTGAACAAAATGCATGTTTGGCAAGTAAATGTACTTTGATATCAGTATAATTGACATACATTTTTAATGGATCATTCAGCATTTTGGTTGTACTGCTCAGAATTGAGCTCCTGAACTGCTGCACCTTTACCCAAGCTTTTTCAGTACAGTTACAATGCTGCCATCTACCTGACACTGAAAAATTGCGAAAAGCAGGACAAATCCAACCCAGTCAAATACTACCCCATCACTATACTCTCAATTATCAGTAAAGTGATGGAAGGTGTCAATGACAGTGCTATTGAGTAGCAATGTGATCACGTTGATCGTGGCATTGATGCCTGGTTCCAGAAGCTGCTGCCATGCATGAACCTCAGAGGCCTGCACAGTTGGAAAGAAAATTAGATGCTGTTGAAAGTACTTGTTAATGAATAAACTGTTTCCTGACATTGAATTTGGAAGCTTTGTCTGTTTTACCAGGATCACTGGGCTTAAGAGCTCGTCACAGTCCTGGCCGAAATATGGACAAAAAAGCTGAATTCCATTAGTGATGAAAGAATTCCCTTCTCAGCAAGGCAACATTTAACTGAATTTGGCAACATGGAAGTTAAATAAAATTGAAGATAATGGGGATGAGGTGGTAAACTCTCCACCGGTTGGAATCATACCTTGCACAAAGGAAAATGGTTATGATTGTTGGAGACCAATCACCTCAGCCTTGAAATATCACTGTTGGAGTTCCAGAGGACGTTTTAATAGGCTGAATCTAACGATCCTTCAGCTGCTTCATCAATGATCTTCACTTCATAATAAAATTAGAAGTGGGGATATGCATTATTGATTTCACAATATTTGGCACGACTCATAACTTTTCAGGCTAAGTTTTTTATTAGTTCACTTGATGTGGGTCAGCATTTTATTGTAAATTCCTAACTGCCCAAGACATGTGGTGGAACATTCCACCTTGTAAGTACAGTCCATGTGGTAGGTGCTGTGCTGTTAGGAAGGGATTTTCATGATTTTGATGCAGCGATAGTGAAGGAGCAGCTATTATAGTTCTAGGTCAGGATGATATATGGCTTTACGTATGAGGGAAACACATAGGTCTTTTAAGATGGCAGAGATCACGGATTGGATTGTGCTGACAAAAGAGCCTTGGTAAATTACTGCGATGCATCCTTTAGGTCGTACACACTGCTGTCACAGTGTTGGAGGAATAGGCGCTGATCAAGCAGACTGTTGTGTCCTGAATAGCTTGCTGGTAATGGTACTGTGCAGAATATGCTGGAGGATCAACATTTGTTGACAGTTCTATTGAGCAATACTTACTTACGAATAACCTGCCCACTGATGCTCAATTTTGGTTCAGCCAAAGCCACTTACCTTCTGACCTCGTTACAACCAATAATAACTTGGACAAAATGAGTTGAAATTAGAAATGAGGTGAGAGTGACTGCCCATGACTTTGAGACAATATTTGACTAAGTATAACATCGAGGAACCCTAGCAAATGGATTCAGTGGGAATTAAAACTCTTCACTGGTTGGAGTCATATCTAGCACAAAGGAAGATGGTATTAAGAAGCTGGGTTTCTGAAATCTAGCAATTAATTGAAATATGTGTTCAACTATGTTAAAGCTACATTTCTTTGTCTTGCTTTCTTCTTTGGATTTCTCTCTCTCCCATTCTTTCTCTTTCATTCTCTCGCTCTCAGTCTTTCACTTGTGCTCTTTCTTTCACTTTGTGTCTCTGTGTCCCTTGCTCTCTTTCTCAAGTATAGTGGTCCAAATTAGTTTGTGCTGACCATGTGGTTTGGTCTCATGCTGCTTGGGAATTGGGTCCATGAATTGTATTCTCAGCAAACAATGTGTTTAACCAGCCACCCTTTCAAAAGTCTCAGCTGAACATTTCATGAAATTAATGTCACTATAAGCTTTTAATGATTCAAGTTATATGGGTAATTTAGGTTTTTAAACATTTTTATTCGACAATTATAAAGTTATCAAGCATGTGAATATCTAATGGAGCCCCTATTTTATATGAAAGGATTCCAAGTTTATGAATATGTTACTTCTTGTTCATTTTTTCCAGTGTACATTCAGACTATGGATTATTTCTCAAGATGAGTATTTTTAAATAATTGATTTGAACATGATTTTTTAGGATCACATTATCTGGTCTATGCTTAAAAAGCAACATTTTGCTGTTATGAGGTCTTGTTCAGTGTTTGTGCTGATGATACTGAAGGTTTGAGAACTGTTGGTTCTGTTCATTACTGGTATTTAAAATATTTTATTGAAATGTACAACAGATTTTCATTGCCTTGTAAGTAATTGATTTAAAAAATGTAGTATGTTAATTTGCTCATGCTTCTCCAAGGATGACTTCTTTAAAATGCTGAACATTGCAAAGTGCAAGCTGATGGACATAAATCATAATTACTTGTGAAGTTTTTGTTGCTCTATTAGGGGAAAAAAAAGGTGCAAGGTCAGAATGGAGCTGTTTGCTGTTGCATGTTTTTAGTAGCATTCACAACTCTTCAGGTACTGAAGCAGTCTGCTCTTGCATGCTGCAAAACCTGACAAAATGCAGGCTTGGGCTAATGAGTGGCATGCAGCAGTCATGACATGACAGTAACCATTTGCAACAAGAGAGAATCTAACCATTTCCAGCAAGAGAGAATCTAACCATCTCCTTGATATTCCCCAGAATTACCATGGCTGAATTTCTCACCTTCAGTATCCTGGGTGTTATCATTGACTATGATGGCTCATATCAACTTGAGCCTCTCAGCCTGCTTTGATCCCTTGTAGTTAGCCTACTGTCGCAACAGGTCCATAGCAGATACCATCTCCCTAGCCCTACACTCATCCCTGGAACATCTGGATAACAAGGATACCTATGTCAGGTTCCCACTCATTGAATGTAACTCCCCGTTCAACACTATAATTCCAACCAAAGTAATCTCCAAACTCTGAGATCTAGGTCTCCGCTGCTCCCTTTGCCACTGGATCCTCGACTTCCTGACCCACAGACTGCAATCAGTGGGAATAGGCCACAGCATCACTTCCACGACACCTGCGACCCGCAGCCCGTGTACGCAGCCCCTTACTATGCACCCCGTATTCTCATGACTGTGTGGCCAAATTTCGTCGGAACTCCATCTACAAGTCCACTGATGATACAACCATTGTGGGCCGGATCTCAAACAATGACGAGACAGAATACGGGAAAGAGACAGAGTGTTTGGTGGTATGGTGTAAAGATAACAATCAGTCCCTCAACGTCAACAAAATGAAAGAGCTGGTCATTGACATCAGGAAGTAAGGTGGAGGGCACACTCCTATCAATATGAGTGGAGCTGAGGTGGTGATGGTCGAGAGCGTCAAGTTCCTTGCAGTGATGATCACTAACTATCTGTCCTGGTCCACCCGCGTTGATGTGATGGGTCAGGAAAGCACAACAACGCCTCTACTTCCTTAGGAAGCTAAGGTAATTTGGCTTGTCTGAAAAGACTCTTAATAGATGCACTGTAGAAAGTATTCTATTTGGGTGTGTCATGGGCTGGTACGGCAACTGCTGTGCCTAGGACTGTAAGAAACTATGGAGAGTTACGAACGTAGCCCAGTCCGTCACACAAGCTTTCCATCCATTAACTTGGTCTATACTTATTGCTGCCTTGGAAAGGCAGCCAACATAATCAAAGACTCCTCCCACCCCGGTTATAGTCTCTTCCAACCTCTTCTGTCGGGCAGAAGATACAAGAGCTTAAACACACGCACCAACAATTTCAAGAACAGCTTCTTCACTGAATGGTCCTGTCATATTTTAAATTTAATTTGATCTTGTTCTTTGTGCACCTTCTCTGCAGCCGTAACTTTGTATTCCTCACTCAGTTTTATTACCCTATGCACTTTATATGCTAAGATCTGCCTGTACTGCATGCAAAACAAAACTTTTCACTGTACCTAGGTACATGTGACAATAATAAATCAAATCAAATCAAAAATTGACTACAAACATATCAAGATTCAGGTACTGTAGTTATAAGAGGAGGGACAAAGCTGTGAATTCCATGGTGAGTAACTGGCCTCCTGATTTCGAAAAACCTATTCACCATCTACAGATCAGTAGTGTGATGGAATGCCCCCTGCTTAACTAGATGAGTGGAGCTTCAACAACTGTTAAGAAACTTAACATTCAAAAATAAAGCAACCTGTTCTATTAGAACTGCAAATGTTCAGTCACTCCACCAATCGCAGTGTTGTGCACCATTTACAAGAAGCTGGCAGCCAATCACCAAGGCTTCTTTGACAGCACCTTCCAATCCCATGGTCTGTTACTATGTAGGAGAACAATTGAACAGGTCACTAGGAACATCATCACATGCAAGTTTTTCTTCAAGCCATAAAGCATCCTGACCTGGAGCTATGCAACTATTCTTCACAGTTGCTCAATCAAAATCCTGGAACTCTTTCTCAAACAGCACTGTGTTTGTACCTGTGCCTCATTTCAATGACCTACCTTCAAGCCTCAAAAGAGATGAAACTGCACACATGATAATACTAGATTTCTCAAATGCCTTTGTCAGATTTCCTCATGAAATGCTCAAACCCAAATGACTGTGGAATCATGCGCCATTATGAAATTGGATTTAGCACTTTCTCACCATTAGAATTAAGAGTGGTGTGTGATGGGCAAATTGAGATGTCCTCAAGGAATGGTGTTGGGAACTTTATTCTTCCTGATGTACATGAACTACCTCTCTAAGAATTTAAAAACAGGGTAAGACTATTTGCAAATGACTGTGGTTATGCATCAAGGCAAACTCATCATTTCACTGTAGAATGATTTTCTAGAACTGCAAAAATGGGCGGTCTCATGGAAGATGCCATTCCATGGCAATAGATGTTAGGTCATGTGCATAACCAACAGATAGCTCTGTAATCAATTTTTCCAACACATCTGTACCTGGGTGTTCATCTTAAAAACAATCTTCAGTGGGGATTCCATATTCAGCAAATAACTTCCAGAGGGAACAGATTTGTAGGAGGAATATTCCAGCAAAGATATCCGTCATTGAATCATAGAATCCCCACAGTGCTGAAAGAGGCCATGTGACCTGTCGAGTCTGCAGCGACCGTCCGAAGAGCATCCCATCCAGACATCCCCTCCCCCAACCCCATAACCTCCCCATGGGGTTTATACAATGGCTAGCCCATCTAACCTGCACATCTTTCAATACTACGGAGCAACTTTTTTTAAGATAACAAGGTGTAGAGCTG
>NW_025969588.1:11369-14503 GCF_021869965.1 Rhincodon typus | reverse complement strand
CACACACACACTCTCTCACTCTCACACACACACACACACACACACACTCTCTCACTCTCTCACACACACACACACACACACTCTCTCTCTCACACACACACACACTCTCTCTCACTCTCACACACACACACACACACACTCTCTCTCTCTCACACACACACACTCTCTCTCACTCTCACACACACACACACACACACACACTCTCTCTCTCACACACACACACACTCTCACTCTCTCACACACACACACACACACTCACTCTCACACACACACACACACTCTCACTCACTCACACACACACTCTCTCACTCTCACTCTCTCTCACACACACACTCTCACTCACTCTCACAGACACACACACACACACACTCTCTCTCACTCTCTCTCTCACACACACACACACTCTCTCTCACTCTCTCTCACACACACACACTCTCTCTCACTCTCTCTCTCACACACACACTCACTCTCACACACACAGTCACTCTCACTCTCACACACACACACACTCTCACTCTCACACACACACACACACTTTCACTCTCACACACACACACTCTCACTCTCTCACACACACACATTCTCACACTCACACACACTCTGTCTCTCTTCCCGCCACCCCCACACACACACACTCTTTTTCTCTCTCTCTCTCTATTCCACTCCCCACCCCACAGAGGTATTTAATGATTAACTCATCACAGTTTCTGGCACCAGTTTGTTTTGAAGCAATGTGAGACAGTGAGACCTCCTGCAGTTGTGATGGGATTTGTATTGGAACAGTGTTTGCTTGCTTTTAGTTTGGAGATTCAGTAATTGATTTTTTTGGCTTAAGGGAAATACCAATAGACTTGAAAAGTTTTGGGTTCAGTTCACAAAAGTCCTGTTTGAATTTCAGTGTAGGAACCATAAGTTGGAAAGATTTGAATGCAGTTTGCAGGGAACCTGGCTCAGATCAGATGTAAGAATAGATCATCCTGGAGAAAGGATTTTCTAAACGGCGAGAAAATTCAAAAGTCTGAAGTGCAAAGAGACTTGGAAGTTCTAGTCCAGGATTCTCTCAAGGTAAACTTGCAGGTTGAGTCAGTAGTCAGGAAGGCAAATGCAATGTTGGCATTTATTTTGAGAGGACTTCAATATAAAAGCAGGGATGTACTACTGAGGCTTTATAAGGCTCTGGTCAGGCCACATTTAGAGTACTGTGTGCAGTTTTGGGCCCCATATCTTAGGAAGGATGTGCTGGCCCTGGGGCGAGTTCAGAGGAGGTTCACAAGAATAGTCCCGGGAATGGAAAGGTTAACATATGAGGAACGTTTGAGGACTCTGGGACTATACTCATTGGAGTTTAGAAGGATGAGGGGGGATCTAACTGAAACTTACAGAATACTGAATGGCCTGGACAGAGTGGATGTTGGGAAGATGCTTCTATTGGTAGGAGAGTCTAGGACCCAAGGGCACAGCCTTAGAGCAAAGGGAAGACCTTTTAGAACAGAGATAAGGAGAAACTTCTTCTTCCAGAGAGTGGTGAATCTACGGAATTCACTGCCACAGAAGGCTGCGGAGGCCAGGTTATTGAGTACATTTAAGACTGAGATAGATAGGTTCTTGATTATCAAGGAGATCAAGGGTTACGGGGAGAAAACAAGAGAATGGGTTTAAGGAACTTATCAGCCATGATTGAATGGCAGAGCAGACTTGGTGGGCCGAATGGCCTAATTTCTGCTCCTATGTCTTATGGTCTTATGGTCTTACGGAGTTAGTTCAGAACAATGGATCACCTCAGTGAAAGAGTTTGAGTTTTAAAATCAAGACCAGAGGTATTTGGTTAGAATCTTGAAAGAGTTATTTGAAGCTAAGAAAGTTTAAGCTCGGAGGAAGGGTCACTCAACCCAAAGTGTTAACTCTGATTTCTCTCCACAGATGCTGCCAGACCCGCTGAGATTTTCCAGCAATTTCGGCTTTTGTTTAGTGTGGAAAGTTTAAGCTCAATTGTGTGAATAAGCAAGGACGCGGCTATCAAACTCATGAGACCAGGAATTGAAACAAACGGTTGTAACTGAAACAAACCTGTTGATGTGAAAGGGAAGAGAACTCTCTCTGGTATTTGAATATTGTAAAGTGATGGTGTTGGGATAGTTGGTATTTTGTTCTGCCAAGTGTTTCAAATTCATTTAAATGTAAATAGTTTGGTTTGTTTTATTTTGTCTTCATTTCCTTTGTGTAATAAATGTGTGTTTTGTTGTGACAAACACATTTGCAGCATCGTGTGTTTATTTTTCAGTGAAGGACCACCATGTTAAATGTAAAGGGAAACAAAATATGATCTATTAAGCAAGATTTCAATTTGACTTGTCAGTAGCAACATCAGCTGGGATCATTATAACATACAGTCATGCGCAGGCATAGACCAATACAAACACACACACCCACACTGGCACACACACACACATCCACACACACACACACATAAACACACACATCCACACACACACACACATAAACACACACATTCACTCACACACACACACACAGACACACACACACAAACACACAGACACACACACACACATAAACATACAAACACTGACACACACACATAAACACTGACACACACACACACGCACACACACACACACTGGCATAAACACACACATTCACTCACACACACACACACCCACACAGACACACACACACGCATAAACATACAAACAGTGACACACACACATAAACAGTGACACACACACATAAACACTGACACACACACATAAACACACAAACACTGACATGCATAAACACACACACACACACATACACAAACACTGACCCACACACAAACACTGACACACTAACACACATAAATACGCATACACAAACACACACACAAATACACATGCTGACACATACACTGACATACACACATGGATACAAAGACAGACACACACACGGGCAGACACATACTAGCACACACAAACGCAAATATATTGACACACAATTGATGCACACACATTTACACACACACACAGGGACACATAGACATAGACACAAGCAATGGCACACACTAGCACACACACACAAATATACTGACACACAGACACACACACACCAACACACACACATACACAAATATACTGACA
>NW_025969588.1:10025-11359 GCF_021869965.1 Rhincodon typus | reverse complement strand
ACACACACACACCAACACACACACATACACAAATATACTGACACACACACATTGACACATGTACTGACACACACGCACACTCACACAGAGAAACCTGTTCCCCCAGAGCCCCTGCATTGTGATGAGCCTGAATTCCTGCTCCCACACTCAGACTGTGCAGTGAGCCACCTCTTACCCATGAAATAAGCGGTGATCTTACACATGGCCTGCCCAAAGATGAAGTCTCCCAGCAGGTTGGGGATGAGGGTGAATGGCATGCAGAAAAGAGCAACCATCAGATCACTAAGGGCCAGCGAGAGCAGGAAAGAGTTGGTGACCGTCTGCAATCTCTTGTTGAGAATGAGCACCAAAATAATCATTGTATTTCCGAACACACTCAGGAGGAAGATGATTGAGTACAGCAGGATCCTGACGGTGTAATCAAGGTCTGCAAAGACAGAGAAGGACCAGGAATCAAACAGCTTGAAATAAATGAAACAGAACATTGTCATGGGGAGCTAACAGAGTCTCCTCCGCCCAATGCCATGATCATTCACCATCAAACACAAAACCCACAGCCTCCCAGCTCCTGCAGCGACACCCAACCTGAATAACCACTGCACCAGTCTTATACAGGCAAGGCAGCAGCTAACTGTGTGCACAGCAAGATCCCAAGCACAGTGATGCTTTCCCCAGCTTCCCATTGTGCAGGACAACAGTGGGGGTCCCACCAGCTGTTCCTCCGTTACAGCCTCAGCAACACTGACCCCCACCTGAGAGAGTGCAGTTGTAACAGGAACAGCAGCAGAAAGAGGCGGTTTAGACCCGTGACCCCGCTGTGCTGATCCAGATCGTGGCCCCCACACCAGCACCACACTGACACCTGAAACCAACACTAACACCATCTACACTTCCCACTGCCAACATAATCAAATCCCCCTCAGATCCTGGTTATACTCTCTTCCACCCTCAAACCCTTCCACACACACATTCACAAACAGCTTCTTCCTTGCAGTTACCAGGTTTTTGAAGGGACCTCATTAATGTTAATGTTGATCTCTCACTGCACCTTCTCAGCAGCTGTAACACTGTACCCTGCACTCTGTGCTGTTACCCTGATGCACTTGCATTGTATGATCAACAGGTAAAGCATCTAAGGCAACACTTTTCACTGCACCTCGGTACGTGTGATAGTAACAAATCGAACTAAACCAAAGTATCCAAATAAAAACCATCAACCCCAGGCTCATGGTTAATATTCAAGCGCTGAGATTTAACACTGAGAGGGCCATTGAAAACATTCATCTCCATCTCAGTGAAGAAATTTCTCCACATCCCAGTTACAAATCCGACAG
>NW_025969588.1:7092-9925 GCF_021869965.1 Rhincodon typus | reverse complement strand
ATATAGATTGTAAATAGTTGGGGCCTGTGAACTGAACCCTGTGGCAGCCCACTCATTATGCTTTGCCAGCCAGAAAAGGACCCTTCTATCCTAACTCTGTTTTCTGTTGGTTGGCCAATCCTCTTTCCCTAGCTAATAAATTATCCTGAACCCCATGTGATCTTACCTTGTGTATTAACCTTTTTATGTTGCACCTTATAAAATGCTTCTAGAAGTCCAGATATGCTACTTCTACAGGATCCTCATGATCCATGTTACATATTACATCTTCAAAGAACTCAGCAAATTAGTCAAACCTGATTTATCCTTCATAAAACCACACTGACCTAGATGGATTGTACTTTGACCTTTGAAATCTTCTATTTCCCATAAGGTAACCTCTCACCCTCTCTGAATTCCAACAAGCACAGGACCAACATACTCAACCCCACCTCATAAGACTGTCCCTCCATACCTGGTATCAGTCTCGTGACCCTTTACAACAGGACCTTGATCAGATGGGCCAATGGGCCAAGGAGTGGCAGATGGAGTATAATTTGGATAAATGTGAGGTGCTGCATTTTGGAAAGGCAAATCAGGGCAGGACTTATACACTTAATGGTAAGGTCCTGGGGAGTGTTGCTGAACAAAGAGACCTTGGAATGCAGGTTCATAGTTCCTTAAAAGCGGAGTCGCAGGTCGATAGGATAGTGAAGGTGTTTGGTACACTTGCCTTTATTGGTCAGTACATTGAGTATAGGAGTTGGGAGGGTCATGTTGCGGTTGTACAGGATATTGTTTTGGCCACTTTTGGAATACTGTGTGCAATTCTGGCCTCCCTGCTATAGGAAGGATGATGTGAAACTTGAAAGAGTTCAGCAAAGATTTATGAGGATGTTGCCAGGGTTGGAGGGTTTGAGCTATAGGGAGAGGTTGAATAGGCTGGGGCTATTTTCCCTGGAGTGTCGGAGTCTGAGGGGTGACCTTGTAGAGGTTTATAAACTCACGAGGGGCTGGAATAGGGTAAATAGCCAAGGTCTTTTCCCTGGAGTTGGGGAGTCCAAAACTAGAGGGGCATAGGTTTAAGGTGAGAGGGGAAATATTTAAAAGGGACCTAAAGGGCAACTTTTTCATGCAGAGGGTGGTGTGTGTATGGAATGAGCTGCCACAAGAAGTGGTGGAGGCTGGTACAATTACAACATTTAAAAGGCGTCTGGATGGGTATATGAATAGGAAGGGTTTAGAGGGATATGGGCCAAATGTTAGCAATTGGGACTGGATTAATTTAGGAGATCGGGTCAGTATGGATGAGTTAGAATGAAGGGTCTGTTCCCGTGCTGTACAGCTCTGTGAGCTTTCACTGGACTGCCTTCAATGCCACTACAATTTTCCTTAGATTAGGGACCCAGAACTGCTCACAGTATTCTAGCTCTGACTAATGCCTTGGATAGGTTTTGCGAAACTTCCCTGATTTTTATACTCCATTCCTCACGTAGAAGCCCTACAGTGATGGAAACAGGCCACTTGGCCCTTCAAATCCATAATCAGCCCTCCAAAGAGCATCCCAACCAAATCCACCCCATCCCTGTAATCCTGCATTTGCCATGGCCAATCCATCCTAACCTGCACATCTTTGGAGACTGTGGGAGGAAGCCAGAGCACCCGGAGGAAACCCAGGCAGACACAGGAAGAATGTGCAAACTCCACACAGACAGTCGCCCGAGGGTGGGGTCGAACCTGGGTCCCTGGCGCTGTGAGGCAGCAGTGCTAACCACTGAGCCACCCCAATCAAACAAAGGTCAACATTCCATTCCATCAGATGTACCCAATGACCAGGTAGCCCAGAACCAGGGATCACAGTGGGAGGATACAGGGAATGCCATTTAGGACTGAGATGAGGAGAAATGTCTTCACCCAGAGCGTGGGGAACCTGTGGAATTTTCTGCCACAGAAAGTGGTTGAGGCCAAAACATTGAATGTTTTCAAGAAGGAATTAGATACAGCCCTTAGCATTAAAGTGTATGGGGGAAATGTGGGAATAGGGGACTGGGTTGGATGATCAGCCATGAACATATTGAATGGTGGAGCAGGATTGAAAGGCTGAATGGCCTATTCCTGTTCCTATTTTCTTTGTCTGCCCTCCAGATTTCCCGCTGATGTTGGATGGTAGTTTTTTTTTATGATTCCTGGACAAAGATTCCCAAATCCCTCAGTGCTGTGGGTTTCTGCAGTCTCTTTCCTTAAGAATAACACTCAGCTCTAAAGGAATCAGCTAAGGGGTAAAGGTCACAGAGGAAGATAAAATTACTAAAACCACAATCAGGGACACACCGAGAGCTCAGAGGGTAACTAGATCACAAAAGGGCAATTAGAGAGGGTGGGAAAACAAAACACAAGCAATAGGAAATAAGAGATATCAAAAGGGGCATGAGAGACTAGAGAGGGGTAATAACAGAGGGGCAATAAGAGGGCAGAATGGTAACAACAGAGGGGCAGAATGGGCAGTGAGATACTCTGGGGGTGAACAGTTTTTCTATTGAATCACACCATGACCTCTCTGTTCCAGGATTTCTCCTCAATGTGAGCCTCTTGCTGAGTGCTTCCCAAAGTTGGCCCTGGGGTGGGGTGAGAAGGAAGGGGGTGATATTTGTTACCTACAGAGGGGCCGTCCCTCACACCTGATGCCTGTGGCTCTGAGGGAGACTGGAGATTGCATCTTGCTAATTCAGTATGAGGGACAGACCCACAGCTCTCACTGTGCTACAGGCAAAGTGACAAACTACAAGCCTGAAAATCTTCCCCCTCTGTCTCTCTCTCTCTCTCTGTTTCTGTCTCTCTCTCTCTTTCTCTGTCT
>NW_025969588.1:0-7082 GCF_021869965.1 Rhincodon typus | reverse complement strand
TCTCTCTCTCTCTGTTTCTGTCTCTCTCTCTCTTTCTCTGTCTCTCTATCTCTCTGTTTCTGTCTCTCTCTTTTTCTGTCTCTCTATCTCTCTGTTTCTGTCTCTCTCTCTCTCTTTCTCTCTCTCTTTATCTCTTTGCCTCTATGTTTCTGTCTCTCTCTCTCTGTCTCTCTGTTTCTGTCTCTCTCTCTCTATGTCTCCATTTCTGTCTCTCTCTCTCTCTCTTTGTCTGTCTCTCTGTTTCTGTCTCTCTCTCTCTGTGTCCCTGTTTCTCTCTCCCACTGTCTCTCTCTCGTTCTGTATCTCTCTCTGTTTCTGTCTCTGTCTGTCTTTCTCTCTGTCTCTCACTCGCTGTCTCTCTCCCTCTATGTCTTTCTCGGTGTCACTTTCTTGCTCTCTCTGTCTCTCTCTGTCATTCTCTCTGTGTCTCCGTCTCTCTCTGTGTCTGTCTCTCTCCCTCTCTCTCTTTGTAAATCAGTGGATAACTCACTCAGGATGGTACAGGCTGAGCTATTGCCACTCCACTGTCAGGGAAACACAATAAAAAATATTCCTTGTTCTCTCTGTGAGAGGAGAACAGAGCTTCTCTGGGTTTTCTGGTCAATATCTCCTGCGGGTTGGGTTCAGGAGTCAGGGATGTGACAGACTGGGAAACGCAGTAATCACTGAGGAGGATAATAAAATATTCCAGCAGCATAGAGATGCACTGCTGATAGGAATAGGAATGTGGCAAGTGTAATGTAATAGAGAGAAGTGATTCATCATTAGGGGACAGTTAAAGTGAAACAGGAGAAGCTCGAGGTCATAGTTGTACAAGGCAGGAGGGGACGGGGAGGGGATGGGGAGGGGACGGGGAGGGGGATAGGGAGGGGACAGGGAGGGGACGGGGAGGGGACGGGGAGGGGGATAGGGGTGTAAATGTACCCACATCACAGTTAGTCAGAACATGGTCAAAGTGGCTGTAGGGGATTCTGGCACAGCAGGCTGGTGTGATCAGGAATTCAGCCTCTGAAATGGCAGTGGAAACAGATTCACAAAATGACAGAATGGTTCCAGCCCAGTTGAGGCCATTGAGCCCACTGTGCCAATACTAGCTCTCTGAATGAACAGGTGGAATTCTCCTACCCTCTAACCCTGTACATTCTCCCTGTTCAGATAGGGATCCCATTCCCGTTTGAAAGCCTCTATTGATGCTGCCTCCCCCAGACTCCAAAGCAACACATTCTGGATCCTAACCCTCTCTCTGTGTGAACCTCCTTGTGTCTCCATTGCTTCTTTCATCAATCCCCTTCAATCCACAGCCTCTGCTTCTCCATCCTTTACCCCCTATTGGCAACAGTTTCTCCCTGTTCCCTCTGTCCAGACCCCTCATAATTCTGAAAACTTCAACAAATCTGCTTCAACCTTCTCCTTTCCAAGGAGAACAGTCCCAGGTTCTTCAATCTATTCTCATAACCGACGTTTCTCATTCCTGGAAATATTCTTCACGTCGTTCCTATAA
Organism: Rhincodon typus; assembly: GCF_021869965.1. NCBI lineage: Eukaryota > Metazoa > Chordata > Chondrichthyes > Orectolobiformes > Rhincodontidae > Rhincodon > Rhincodon typus. Next base: position 5,581 of record NW_025969588.1, on the reverse strand, counting down.
TGTGGTGCACACAACTGGGCACAATCCTCCAGCTCAGGTCTAACAAGTGTCTTGTATAAGTTCATCATCACCCCCTCCCCCTTGTACTCTATGCTGCATTAATAAAACCAAGGACACTGCCTGCTTTATTAACTGCACTATCTACCTGTCCTGCCACACTCTGTGATCTGTGCACAACTCAATAGTGACTTACAAAAGGAAGTCGAGTGAACTTTTCAAGGAAGAATATTTTCGGGGCTGCTGAGAGATGTAGAGCAGTGGGGTAGCAGTAACTGGTTAGATCTTTCAGAAGGACAGTCTGCTCACAATAGACACAATGCTCTCCATCCATCATTGTACAACCATTAAAGATATTGCTGTTTGTGGGAGCTTGCTCTGTACAAATTGACTACTGTATGTCCTTGGCTGTGAAACTCCTCAGGATGTGCTAGGTGTTATAGAAATGTAAATATATCTTTTACACTCAGTCCCTCCATCTTTTCTGGGATATGTACATGATTAAATAATGGTTTGGGTGGGAATGTTTGTGTTAGTGTGTCACACTCTGTCAGATCGGCTCAGCAAGGGGGCAGGGTGCGGGGTTGTAGGGGTAAGGGGACTGTGCCCTGTTGGGACAGGCCCTGGGGCAGGAAGTGAGGGCAGAATCCAGGCTGCCATTGACAGAGATCCAAACTTTGGATCAAAAATGGATCCTGCAGGTCCCACTGGATCAGTCCATCGGTTCTTTGGTCGATTCTCACTGAGTCATATATCGAGGGTCCAATTGTTAGGAAAAAATTCAGAATAAATGAGGGCTTCAAGAGGGCATCGAGGGACATTGAGGTGCATTGAGGGGGCATCGAGGGTGAAAACTGAGGGGACTACTAAAGGAGCAATGGGTTGGCTGCAGAAGGGGCTGAGGAGGGAGAATGATGGGGGGAGTGCAGTCTGTTCTGAGAGCCCTAGTTCCTTGTCCTTTCCTACCACTGACTCACTCTGTCCTTTCCTCTATCACTCTCCCCATCTCTCCTCATCTGTCTCTCCCTCACTCTCTGGAGTCTGTATTTTAGCATTTTCTCTCTCTCTTTCGTCGTCTCCATCACGGGAGAAATTATTTGCCTCAAATCCCATAAACAAACAGCTCTCTCTCTCTCTCACTCTGTCTCCTTCCCTCCATCTCTCTGCCTCCTTCCACCCCTCTCTCTGTCTCCTTCCCTCTATCTCTCTCTGTCTGTCTCCTTCCATCTCTCTCTGTCTCCTTCCCTCCTTTTCTCTCTGTCTCCTCGCCATCTCTCTCTCTTTCTCTCCATCTCTCTGTCTCATTCCCACTCTCTCTCTTTCTCTCCCTGTGCCTCTCTGCCTCTCTCTGTCTGTGAGCAGCTTCCACACTCACCTTTTCTCCCGGTGAGGGCAGCTCTCCCTGTCCCCGTTTCCCCGCACGATCCATTCAGGATTCCGCTCTCGCTCCCGTTCAGACACTGAAGCTGCGGCCAGAGACTCCGGTTACGGTCCATGCGGCCCGCAGCCCCGCAGCGCACTGAGGGGGAGAGGGGGAGTGTGTGAGAGGGAGGGGAGGAGGGAAGGAGAGGGGCAGCACTGAGACAGGGGGAGGGCAGTGTGTGTGTGACAGGGAGGAGAGAGGAACGGGGGAGGTGTGGGGAGTGAGAGAGAGAGGGAGGAGAGAGGGAATGTGGAAGGAGGGAGGGAGGAGAGAGGGAATGTGAAAGGAGGGAGGGAGGAGAGAGGGAATGTGGAGGGAGGGAGGAGAGGGGGATGTGGAAGGAGGGAGAGAGGAGAGAGGGAATGTGGAAGGAGAGAGGAGAGAGGGAATGTGGAAGGAGGGAGGGAGGGGAGAGGGAATGTGGAAGGAGGGAGAGAAGGAGGAGAGAGGGAATGTGGAAGGAGGGAGAGAGGGAGGAGAGAGGGAATGTGGAAGGAGGGAGAGAGGAGAGAGGGAATGTGGAAGGAGGGAGGGAGGAGAGAGGGGATGTGGAAGCAGGGAGAGAGGAGAGAGGGGATGTGGAAGGAGGGAGAGAGGAGAGAGGGAATGTGGAAGGAGGGAGGGAGGAGAGAGGGGATGTGGAAGGAGGGAGAGAGGAGAGAGGGAATGTGGAAGGAGGGAGGGAGAAGAGAGGCTGGACCTTACCCAAAGCAGCAGCTACCCCCAGACCAGACTCGATCTTTGTTCTGACAGATTCTCAGAGTCAGGCCATTCAGCCCATTGAGTGTGTGCTAGCCCTCTCCAGTCAGTCCCACTTCTCCTGCACTTTTCCAGCTCTGTCTCCAATGCTTCCATCTGGATAGTTCCCAGCACCTAGACAGGTAGCACCCTCCCAGATCACAGCCAGCAGTGTGCTTAACAAAAAAAAATTCTCTTCATCCTCCGAGCCCCCTCTGGCTGGTTTACCTGGTCCCCCCCAAACCGAAAGTCTCTGCTAAATAAGAACCAAACGAACTGCTGATGTTGTAAATCAGGGACAAAAACTCAGCAGGTCTGATGGTATTTGTGGAGAGAAAGCAGAATTAATGTTTCAGAACGAATGACCTTAAGAGTGGGTTCTGAGGAACATTCACTCGATTTGAAAGGTTAACTCTGCTTTCTCTCCACAAATACCATCAGACCTGCTGAGTTTTTCCAGCAATTTCAGTTTGAGTTTGTGAGTCTCAGTTGACTGACTGACACATCTTCCCTCCCTGCTCTACCTCAACCCATCCAGACCCTCAAGGCCAGCCCAACCTTCTTGTTTTGATGTGAACCCTCCCACCTTCCCCAATCCGTCCACCCTAGCTCCCATTCTCAGAAATCTCCCTCCTCAAGGCATTCCCCTCATTCCTAAAGTGCAGTGCCTACAACCAGAGAAAAGTCTTTGATGAAACTCTGCCTACTGTTTGGTGAATTGTTCATGAACCTTCCAATGTCTGTGTCCAAATACAAACCTCCCCCCCACCCCCTCCAAAGCCGGTGCGGTCTCTAACACTGTGCCCCTTGACTTCATCAGGTCCTCCCTTGTTCTTTGGAAAATGATACCAATCTACATTTCCCTATCACGGTCACGGCCGGCCGTGTATCTGTCCAGTTTAGCCCCTCCCTTGACCCTCCTGAAGTCTCTTACTCTCCCTCTTACTGTGTATTACATTTCTGAGGTTGACAAATTGTGAAACAATCTACTGGGTTTAAATATTTATCAAAAACAGCGTGGTTTCAAACATAAGGAGCAGGCGGAGGCCATTCAGCCCTTCAAGCCTGCTCCGCCATTCAGTAGGATCATGGTTGATCTGATTTTAAGCTCAGCTCGAGGCCAGCCTTGTGCTCCTATTTCTGAGGAGGCAGTGAAAACAGTCGTCAGGCAGACTGGGGAACTCAGCGTTGCTCCTGTTCCCCAGCCTGTTCCTGTTCCAGCTCCGCTTTTCACTGCGACTCTTGCAGCTTTCTTTTGGTCAGTGAACACAAACTACAGCATTCACTTTAGTCTCCAATAAAAACCACAAGCTCCTCAGTTACAGAGTCATAGAGCTGTACAGCACAGAAACAGACCCTTCAGTCCAACCCTCCCATGCCGACCAGATATCCTATATTAATCTAATGCCAGCATGTTTGAGCAGCACCTTGGAGAGATTAACAGTAGGAGGGTTTTGAGCCCAATGTGACTCTTTACTGGATCAGAAACTGCAAACCTGCTCCCACTCTGTCCTTTTGTATCGCACATTTTCCTAAATCTGCAGGATTTTGCTTTATTGAGTTACCTGAGAGTAACTCTCTCAGGCTCAGTGCCTCCATAACACCATCTTTGCTTTGTTCTTGAATGAACCCTGACTGTCCTTTCATCATCTGTTTAGTGTTCCCTGTAACTGTGAATCTATTGTCCGAACCCCCTGCCCCACTCACTGGCATTTCCAAACAATCCTGTTTTCTACACAGTATGGCCATCCTCCTGGATCTTTGATGTATTTGCTCCTCTTTCTCATTTCACCCCAATCCCCAGGAACTCAAGCTTGAGATTCCATCTTTAAGAAAATCTATCTGGAACCAAAAGCACCCTTGCCTGTGATCTCTAATATTTCCTCAGATCTGTCACTCTATATCAGCCTTGCTGGATTCCCATTACACTCACTGAAATGTACCCTCCACCAGTGCAATATTTTCACATTTGATTATACCTTGCCCTTTTCCAGAACTGTTCCAAACTCCGACTGAATCTCATCTCCACTTTCCTGTCTCTTCCCCATTGCCCTTGATTCTGTATAAAAAAACCGAAAGAACTGCGAATGCTGTAAATCAGGAACAAAAACAGAAGTTGCTGGAAAAGCTCAGTAGGTCTGGCAGCATCTGTGGAGAGAAATCAAAGTTAATGTTTCGGGTCCAGTGATCCTTCCTCAGAGCTGGGTTTTTCTTCACAGATGCTGCCAGACCTGCTGAGCTATTCCAGTAACTTCTGTTTTTGCCCTCGATTCTCCTCCTGATTAAAAATCTCAGGCTCAAACATACTGAATGACCCAGCCTCAACAGCCCTCTGTGATTCTCTCCCCTCAGAGAGAAGAAATTCCTCCCCATTTCTGACTCCAATGAACAACCCCTTACTCTGAGATTACACCCTCTGGTCCTAGACTTTCCCACAACCTCTCGACATCTCCCCTGGCAAGTCCCCCTTAGAATCTTGTCTGTTTCAATAAGGTCATCTCTCATTCTTTGGGGTCCCATATAATGTGACATCAGGGCCTTTCACACAATAGATCCTGTCACCGATATTGACAGCGGGGTGGTGATGGCCTAGTGGCATTGTCGCTGGACTGCGAATCCAGAGACCCCAGATAATGTTCTGGCGACCTGGGTTTAAACTCAATAAATATCTGGAATTAAGAATCTAATGATGACCGTGAATCCAGTGTCGATTGTCAGAAAAACCCGTCTGGTTCACTAATGCCCTTTAGGGAAGGAAACTACCATCCTTACCTGGTCTGGTCTACATGTGACTCCAGACCCACAGCAATGTGGTGACTCTTAACTGCCCTCTGGGTAATTAGGGATGGACAATAAATGCTGCCTGGTCAGCGATGCCCTCATCCCGTTAACGAATAAAGGAAAAAAAACTCACTTCATTAGGACACCTTGCGTCCATCACTCAGGGATTGGGGGATGACTGACTGTAGTACCTCGGAAATAGGAAAGATATGAAGTTCTGCAGCACATTTCTTGATCTTGGGTCACCCCAAAGTGATCAGAGCCAAAAGAACACAGACAATGTGGGGCACTTACACAAACACCACACATCAACAACAACTGCATTGGTTTGTCTACAATGTTGGATCATCGATAGAGACTTACCACAGGGACAGCTTACCTGTTCATTCCCAAAAACATCACACCAAAACCTACACTCCCTCAGCACTGACCCTCCGACAGAGCGGCACTCCCTCAGCACTGACCCTCCGACAGTGCGGCACTCCCTCAGCACTGACCCTCCGACAGTGCGGCGCTCCCTCAGCACTGACCAGCTGACAGTGCGGCGCTCCCTCAGCACTGACCCTCTGACAGTGCGGCGCTCCCTCAGCACTGACCCTCCGACAGTGAGTCGCTCCCTCAGCACTGACCCTCCGACAGTGC